>NC_073241.2:12955000-13210000 GCF_029281585.2 Gorilla gorilla gorilla
TTCCATTACATTCCATTCCGTTCTACTCAGGTTGATTTCCATTCCATTCCATTCCATTCCATTCCATTCCATTCCATTCCATTCCATTCCATTCCATTCCATTCCATTCCATTCTATTCCATTCCGTTCTACTCGGCTTGAATCCATTGAGTTCCGTTCCGTTCCGTTCCGTCCCGACACGTCCCGTCCCGTCCCGTCCCGTCCCGTCCCGTCCCGTCCCGTGCCGTTGTACTCGGGTTGATTCCATTCCACTCCGTTCCGTTCCTTTCCGTTCCCTTCCATTCAGTTCCACGCGGTTTGATTCAATTCCATTCTATTCTATTCCATTCCATTCCATTCCATTCCATTCCATTCCATTCCATTCAATTTTACTCGGGTTGATTCCATGCCGTTCCGTTCCGTTCCATTCTGTCCCATCCCGACGCGTCCCGTCCCGTCCCGTCCCATTCCGTTCCGTGCTGATCGGGTTGATTCCGTTCCATTTCGTTCCGTTCCTTTCCGTTCCATTCCATTCCGTTACACGCGGGTTGATTCAATTCCATTCTATTACATTGAATTCCATTCCATTCCATTCCATTCCATTCTACTCGGATTGATTGCATTCTATTCCATTCCATTCCAGTCCATTCCAATCCATTCCATTCTACTCGGGTTGATTCCATTCCATTCCATTCCATTTCATTCCATTCCATTCCATTCCATTCCATTCCATTGCGTTCCATTCGATTCGATTCCATTCCATTCCATTCCATTCCATTCCAATCCATTCCATTCTACTTGGGTTCATTCCATTCCATTCCATTCCATTCCATTCGATTCCATTCGATTCCATTCCATTCCATTCCATTCCATTCTGTTCTACTCGTGTTGATTCCACTCCATTCCATTACATTCCATTCCATTCTATTCCATTCCATTCCATTCGATTCCATTCTATTCCATTCGATTCCATTCCATTCCATTTCATTTTATTCCAATCCATTCCATTCCATTCTATTCCATTGAATTCCATTCCATTCCATTCCATTCCATCCAATTCCATTCCTTTCCATTCCAATCCATTCCATTCTACTCGGGTTGGTTCCATTCCATTCCATTCCATTCCATTCCATTCGATTCCATTCCATTCCATTCCATTCCATTCCATTCCATTCCGTTCTATTCGGGTTGATTCCATTATATTCCATTCCATTCCATTCCTTTCGATTCCATTCGATTCCATTCGATTCCATTCCATTCCATTCCATTCCCTTCCATTCCATTCTATTCCATTGAATTCCATTCCATTCCATTGCATTCCATTCCATTCCATTCCATTCCATTCCGTTCTACTCTGATTGACTCCATTCCATTCCATTCCATTCCATTCCATTGCATTCCATTCCATTCCATTCGATTCCATTCGATTCCATTCCATTCCATTCCATTCCATTCCAATACATTCCATTCTACTCTGGTTGATTCCATTCCATTCCATTCCATTCCATTCCATTCCATTCGTCTCCATTCGATTCCATTCGATTCCATTCCATTCTATTCCATTGAATTCCATTCCATTCCATTCCATTCCATTCCATTCTATTCCATTCCATTCCATTCCATTCCGTTCTACTCGGGTTGATTCCATTCCATTCCATTCCATTCCATTCCATTCCATTCCACTCCATTCCATTCGATTCCATTCGATTCCATTCCATTCCATTCCATTCCATTCCAATCCATTCCATTCTACTCGGGTTGATTCCATTCCATTCCATTCCATTCCATTCCATTCCATTCCATTCCATTCCATTCCATTGCATTCCATTCGATTCCATTCGATTCCATTCCATTCGATTCCATTCGATATCATTCGATTCCATTCCATCCCATTCAATTCCATTCCATTCCATTCCGTTCTACTCGGGTTGATTCCATTCCATTCCGATTCATTCCATTCCATTCCATTCCATTCCCTTCCATTCCGTTCTAATCGGTTTGATTCCACTCCATTCCATTCCATTCCATTCCATTCCATTCCATTCCATTCCATTCCATTCCATTCCTTTGCATTCCAACCCATTCCATTCTACTCGGGTTGATTCCATTCCATTCCATTCCATTCCATTCCATTCCATTCCATTCCATTCCATTCCATTCCATTCCATTCCATTCCATTCGATTCCATTCCATTCCATTCCATTCCATTTCATTCCAAACCATTCCATTCTACTCGGGTTCATCATTCCATTCCATTCCATTCCATTCCATTCCACTCGGGTTCTTTCCATTCCATTCCATTCCATTCCATTCCATTCCATTCCATTCCATTCCACTCGGGTTCTTTCCATTCCATTCCATTCCATTCCATTCCATTCCATTCCATTCAATTCCATTCCATTCCATTCCATTCTATTCCATTCCGTTCTACTCGGCTTGAATCCATTGAGTTCCGTTCCGTTCCGTTCCGTCCCGACACGTCCCGTCCCGTCCCGTCCCGTCCCGTCCCATCCCGTCCCATCCCGTCCCGTGCCGTTGTACTCGGGTTGATTCCATTCCACTCCGTTCCGTTCATTTCCGTTCCGTTCCATTCAGTTCCACGCGGGTTGATTCAATTCCATTCTATTCTATTCCATTCCATTCCATTCCATTCCATTCCATTCCATTCCATTCTACTCGGGTTGATTCCATGCCGTTCCGTTCCGTTCAATTGCGTCCCATCCCGACGCGTCCCGTCCCGTCCCGTCCCGTCAAATTACGTTCCGTTCTGATCGGGTTGATTCCGTTCCATTCCGTTCCGTTCCTTTCCGTTCCGTTCCATTCCGTTACACGCGGGTTGATTCAATTCCATTCTATTACATTGAATTCCATTCCATTCCATTCCATTCCATTCTACTCGGATTGATTGCATTCCATTCCATTCCATTCCAGTCCATTCCAATCCATTCCATTCTACTCGGGTTGATTCCATTCCATTCCATTCCATTCCATTCCATTCCATTCCATTCCATTCCATTCCATTCCATTCCACTCGGGCTCATTCCATTCCATTCCATTCCATTCCATTCCATTCCATTCCATTCCGTTCTACTCGGGTTGATTTCCATTCCATTCCATTCCATTCCATTCCACTCCATTCCATTCCATTCCATTCCATTCCATTCCATTCCATTCCTTTCCATTTATTCCATTCCGTTCTACTCGGGTTGATTCCATTGAGTTTGGTTACGTTCCGTTCTGTCCCATCCCGTCCCGTCCCGTCCCGTTCCGTTTTACTCGGGTTGATTCCTTTGCATTCCGTTCCGCTCGTTTCCATTCCGTTCCATTCCGTTCCACGCGGGTTGGTTCAATTCCATTCTATTCTATTCTATTCCTTTCCATTCCATTCCATTCTACTCGGGTTGATTCCATGCCGTTCCATTCCGTTCCATTCCGTCCCATCCCGACCCGTCCCATCCCGTCCCGTCCCGTCCCATCCCGTTCCGTTCCACATGGGTTGATTCAATTCCTTTCGGTTACATTGAATTCCATTCCATTCCATTCCATTCCATTCCATTCCATTCCATTCCATTCCATTCCATTCCATTCCATTCCATTCCATTCCTTTCCATTCCAATCCATTCCATTCTACTCGGGTTGATTCCATTCCATTCCAATCCATTCCATTCCATTCCATTCCATTCCATTCAGTTTCATTCCATTCCATTCCATTCCATTCCATTCCTTTCCATTCCATTCCGTTCCATTCCATTCCATTCTATTCCATTACATTCTACTACATTGAATTCCATTCCATTCCATTCAATTCCATTCCATTCCATTCCTTTCCATTCCATATAATTCTACTCGGGTTGATTCCATTCCATTCCATTCCATTCCATTCCATTCCATTCCATTCCATTGCATTCCATTCCATTCCATTCCATTACTTTCCATTCCATTCCATTCCAATCCATTCCATTCTACTCGGGTTGACTCCATTCCATTCAATTCCATTCCATTCCATTCCATTCCATTATATTCCATTCTATTCCATTCGATTCCGTTCGATTCCATTCCATTCCATTCCATTCGATTCCATTCCATTCGATTCGATTCCATTCCATTCCATTCCATTCCATTCCATTCCATTCCATTCCATTCCATTCCATTCCATTGCGTTCCATTCGATTCGATTCCATTCCATTCCATTCCATTCCATTCCAATCCATTCCATTCTACTTGGGTTGATTCCATTCCATTCCATTCCATTCGATTCCATTCGATTCGATTCCATTCCATTCCATTCCATTCCATTCCATTCCATTCCATTCCATTCCATTCCATTCCATTCTGTTCTACTCGGGTTGATTCCACTCCATTCCATTCCATTCCATTCCATTCTATTCCATTCCATTCCATTCGATTCCATTCTATTCCATTCGATTCCATTCCATTCCATTTCATTTTATTCCATTCCATTCCATTCCATTCTATTCCATTGAATTCCATTCCATTCCATTCCATTCCATCCCATTCCTTTCCATTCCATTCCATTCCTTTCCATTCCAATCCATTCCATTCTACTCGGGTTGATTCCATTCCATGCCGTTCCATTCCATTCCATTCGATTCCATTCCATTCCATTCCATTCCATTCCATTCCGTTCTACTCGGGTTGATTCCATTCTATTCCATTCCATTCCGTTCGATTCCATTCGATTCCATTCGATTCCATTCCATTCCATTCCATTCCCTTCCATTCAATTCTATTCCATTGAATTCCATTCCATTCCATTGCATTCCATTCCATTCCATTCCATTCCATTCCGTTCTACTCTGATTGACTCCATTCCATTCCATTCCATTCCATTCCATTCCATTCCATTCCATTCCATTCGATTCCATTCCATTCCATTCCATTCCATTCCATTCCATTCCAATACATTCCATTCTACTCTGGTTGATTCCATTCCATTCCATTCCATTCCATTCCATTCGTCTCCATTCGATTCCATTCGATTCCATTCCATTCTATTCCATTGAATTCCATTCCATTCCATTCCATTCCATTCCATTCCATTCAATTCCATTCCATTCCATTCCGTTCTACTCGGGTTGATTCGATTCCATTCCATTCCATTCCATTCCATTCCATTCCATTCCATTCCATTCCATTCCATTCCACTCCATTCCATTCGATTCCATTCGATTCCATTCCATTCCATTCCATTCCATTCCATTCCAATCCATTCCATTCTACTCGGGTTGATTCCATTCCATTCCATTCCATTCCATTCCATTGCATTCCATTCGAATCCATTCGATTCCATTCCATTCGATTCCATTCAAGATCATTCGATTCCATTCCATCCCATTCCATTCCATTCCATTCCATTCCGTTTTACTCGGGTTGATTCCATTCCATGCCATTTCATTCCATTCCATTCCATTCCATTCCATTCCATTCCATTCGATTCCATTCCATTCCATTCCATTCCAATCCATTCCATTCTACTCGGGTTGATTCCATTCCATTCCATTCCATTCCATTCCATTCCATTCCATTCCATTCCATTCCATTCCATTGCATTCCATTCGATTCCATTCGATTCCATTCCATTCGATTCCATTCGAGATCATTCGATTCCATTCCATCCCATTCCATTCCATTCCGTTTTACTCTGGTTGATTCCATTCCATGCCATTTCATTCCATTCCATTCCATTCCATTCCATTCCATTCCATTCGATTCCATTCCATTCCATTCCATTCCAATCCATTCCATTCTACTCGGGTTGATTCCATTCCATTCCATTCCATTCCATTCCATTCCATTCCATTCCATTCCATTCCACTCGATTCCATTCCATTCTTTCCATTCCATTCCAATCCATTCCATTCTACTCGGGTGGATTCCATTCCATTCCATTCCATTCCATTCCATTCCATTCCATTCCATTCGATTCCATTCCATTCCATTCCATTCCATTCGATTCCATTCCATTCCATTCCATTCCATTCCATTCCATTCCATTCCATTCCATTCCATTCCGTTCTAGTCGGGTTGATTCCATTGTATTCCATTCTATTCCATTCCATTCCATTCCATTCCATTCCATTCTATTCCACTCCATTCTTCTCCATTGAATTCCATTCCATTCCATTCTATTCCATTCCATTCCATTCCTTTCCATTCCATTTAGTTCTACTCGGGTTGATTCCATTCCATTCCATTCCATTCCATTCCATTCCATTCCATTCCATTCTATTCCACTCCATTCTACTCCATTGAATTCCATTCCATTCCATTCTATTCCATTCCATTCCATTCCTTTCCATTCCATTTAGTTCTACTCGGGTTGATTCCATTCCATTCTATTCCATTCCATTCCATTCCATTCCATTCCATTCCATTCCATTCCATTCCATTGCATTCCATTCGATTCCATTCGATTCCATTCCATTCCATTCCATTCCACTCCATTCCATTCCATTCCATTCCATTCCATTCCATTCCATTCCATTCCATTCCGTTCCACTCGGGTTGATTCCATTCTATTCCATTCCATTCCATTCGATTCCATTCGATATCATTGGATTCCATTCCATCCCATTCCATTCCATTCCGTTCTTCTTGGGTTGATTCCATTCCATTCCATTCCATTCCATTCCATTTCTTTCGATTCCATTCGATTCCATTCCATTCCACTCCATTCCAATCCATTGCATTCTACTCAGGTTGATTCCATTCCATTCCATTCCATTCCATTCCATTCCATTCCATTCCATGCCATTCCATTCGATTCCATTTGATTGCATTCCATTCCTTTCCATTCCATTCCAATCCATTCCATTCTATTCGGGTGGATTCCATTCCATTCCATTCCATTCCATTCCATTCCATTCCATTCCATTCCATTCCATTCCATTCGATTCCATTCCATTCCATTCCATTCCATTCCCTTCCATTCCATTCCATTCCATTCCATTCCGTTCTAATCGGGATGATTCCATTCCATTCCATTGCATTCCATTCCATTCCATTCCATTCCATTCCATTCCATTCCATTCCATTCCATTCCATTCTATTCCACTCCATTCTACTCCATTGAATTCCATTCCATTCCATTCCATTCCATTCCATTCCTTTCCAATCCATTTAGTTCTACTCGGGTTGATTCCATTCCATTCCATTCCATTCCATTCCATTCCATTCCATTACATTCCATTCCATTCCATTACTTTCCATTCCATTCCATTCCAATCCATTCTATTCTACTCGGGTTGACTCCATTCCATTCCATTCCACTCCATTCCATTCCGTTATATTCCATTCTATTCCATTCGATTCCGTTCGATTCCATTCCATTCCATTCCATTCCATTCCATTCCATTCCATTCGATTCCATTCCATACCATTCGATTCCCTTCCATTCCTTTCCATTCCTTTCCATTCCATTCCAATCCATTCCATTCTACTCGGGTTGATTCCATTCCATTCCATTCCATTCCAATCCATTCCATTCCATTCCATTCCATTCCATTCCATTCCATTCCATTCCTTTCTATTCCATTCCATTCCATTCCATTCCATTCCATTCCATTCCATTCCATTCCATTCCGTTCTACTCGGGTTGATTCCACTCCATTCCATTCCCTTCCATTCCATTCCATTCCATCCCATTCCATTCCATTCCATTCCATTCCATTCCTTTCCATTCCAACCCATTCCTTTCTACTCGGGTTGATTCCATTCCATTCCATTCCATTCCATTCCATTCCATTCCATTCCATTCCATTCCATTCCATTCCATTGCATTCCATTCCATTCGATTCCATTCCATTCCATTCCATTCCATTTCATTCCAAACCGTTCCATTCTGCTCGGATTCATCATTCCATTCCACTACATTCCATTCCATTCCACTCGGGTTCATTCCATTCCATTCCATTCCATTCCATTCCATTCCATTCCATTCCATTCCATTCCATTCCGTTCTACTCAGGTTGATTTCCATTCCATTCCATTCCATTCCATTCCATTCCATTCCATTCCATTCCATTCCATTCCATTCCATTCCATTCCATTCCATTCCATTCCATTCTATTCCATTCCGTTCTACTCGGCTTGAATCCATTGAGTTCCGTTCCGTTCCGTTCCGTCCCGACACGTCCCGTCCCGTCCCGTCCCGTCCCGTCCCGTCCCGTCCCGTGCCGTTGTACTCGGGTTGATTCCATTCCACTCCGTTCCGTTCCTTTCCGTTCCCTTCCATTCAGTTCCACGCGGGTTGATTCAATTCCATTCTATTCTATTCCATTCCATTCCATTCCATTCCATTCCATTCCATTCCATTCAATTTTACTCGGGTTGATTCCATGCCGTTCCGTTCCGTTCCATTCTGTCCCATCCCGACGCGTCCCGTCCCGTCCCGTCCCATTCCGTTCCGTGCTGATCGGGTTGATTCCGTTCCATTTCGTTCCGTTCCTTTCCGTTCCATTCCATTCCGTTACACGCGGGTTGATTCAATTCCATTCTATTACATTGAATTCCATTCCATTCCATTGCATTCCATTCTACTCGGATTGATTGCATTCCATTCCATTCCATTCCAGTCCATTCCAATCCATTCCATTCTACTTGGGTTGATTCCATTCCATTCCATTCCATTTCATTCCATTCCATTCCATTCCATTCCATTCCATTGCGTTCCATTCGATTCGATTCCATTCCATTCCATTCCATTCCATTCCAATCCATTCCATTCTACTTGGGTTCATTCCATTCCATTCCATTCCATTCCATTCGATTCCATTCGATTCCATTCCATTCCATTCCATTCCATTCTGTTCTACTCGGGTTGATTCCACTCCATTCCATTCCATTCCATTCCATTCTATTCCATTCCATTCAATTCGATTCCATTCTATTCCATTCGATTCTATTCCATTCCATTTCATTTTATTCCAATCCATTCCATTCCATTCTATTCCATGGAATTCCATTCCATTCCATTCCATTCCATCCAATTCCATTCCTTTCCATTCCAATCCATTCCATTCTACTCGGGTTGATTCCATTCCATTCCATTCCATTCCATTCCATTCGATTCCATTCGATTCCATTCCATTCCATTCCATTCCATTCCATTCCGTTCCATTCCATTGCATTCCATTCGATTCCATTCGATTCCATTCCATTCGATTCCATTCGATATCATTCGATTCCATTCCATCCCATTCAATTCCATTCCATTCCATTCCGTTCTACTCGGGTTGATTCCATTCCATTCCGTTTCATTCCATTCCATTCCATTCCATTCCATTCCATTCCGTTCTAATCGGTTTGATTCCACCCCATTCCATTCCATTCCATTCCATTCCATTCCATTCCATTCCATTCCATTCCTTTGCATTCCAACCCATTCCGTTCTACTCGGGTTGATTCCATTCCATTCCATTCCATTCCATTCCATTCCATTCCATTCCATTCCATTCCATTCCATTCCATTCCATTTCATTCCAAACCATTCCATTCTACTCGGGTTCATCATTCCATTCCATTCCATTCCATTCCATTCCACTCGGGTTCTTTCCATTCCATTCCATTCCATTCCATTCCATTCCATTCCATTCCATTCCATTCCGTTCTAATCATGTTGATTTCCATTCCATTCCATTCCATTCCATTCCATTCCATTCCATTCCACTCCATTCCATTCCGTTCTATTCGGGTTGATTCCATTCCATTCCATTCCATTCCATTCCATTCCATTCCATTCCATTCCATTCTATTCCATTCCGTTCTACTCGGCTTGAATCCATTGATTTCCGTTCCGTTCCGTTCCGTCCCGACACGTCCCGTCCCGTCCCGTCCCGTCCCGTCCCATCCCGTCCCGTCCCGTCCCGTGCCGTTGTACTCGGGTTGATTCCATTCCACTCCGTTCCGTTCATTTCCGTTCCGTTCCATTCAGTTCCACGCGGGTTGATTCAATTCCATTCTATTCTATTCCATTCCATTCCATTCCATTCCATTCCATTCTACTCGGGTTGATTCCATGCCGTTCCGTTCCGTTCCATTGCGTCCCATCCCGACGCGTCCCGTCCCGTCCCGTTCCGTCAAATTACGTTCCGTTCTGATCGGGTTGATTCCGTTCCATTCCGTTCCGTTCCTTTCCGTTCCGTTCCATTCCGTTACACGCGGGTTGATTCAATTCCATTCTATTACATTGAATTCCATTCCATTCCATTCCATTCCATTCTACTCGGATTGATTGCATTCCATTCCATTCCATTCCAGTCCATTCCAATCCATTCCATTCTACTCGGGTTGATTCCATTCCATTCCATTCCATTCCATTCCATTCCATTCCATTCCATTCCATTCCATTCCATTCCATTCCATTCCATTCCATTCCACTCGGGCTCATTCCATTCCATTCCATTCCATTCCATTCCATTCCATTCCATTCCATTCCATTCCATTCCGTTCTACTCGGGTTGATTTCCATTCCATTCCATTCCATTCCATTCCACTCCATTCCATTCCATTCCATTCCATTCCATTCCACTCCATTCCATTCCATTCCTTTCCATTTATTCCATTCCGTTCTACTCGGGTTGATTCCATTGAGTTTGGTTACGTTCCGTTCCGTCCCATCCCGTCCCGTCCCGTCCCGTTCCGTTTTACTCGGGTTGATTCCTTTGCATTCCGTTCCGCTCGTTTCCATTCCGTTCCATTCCATTCCACGCGGGTTGGTTCAATTCCATTCTATTCTATTCTATTCCTTTCCATTCCATTCCATTCTACTCGGGTTGATTCCATGCCGTTCCATTCCGTTCCATTCCGTCCCATCCCGACCCGTCCCATCCCGTCCCGTCCCGTCCCATCCCGTTCCGTTCCACATGGGTTGATTCAATTCCTTTCGGTTACATTGAATTCCATTCCATTCCATTCCATTCCATTCCATTCCATTCCATTCCATTCCATTCCATTCCATTCCTTTCCATTCCAATCCATTCCATTCTACTCGGGTTGATTCCATTCCATTCCAATTCATTCCATTCCATTCCATTCCATTCCATTCCATTCCATTCCATTCCATTCAGTTTCATTCCATTCCATTCCATTCCAATCCATTCCTTTCCATTCCATTCCATTCCATTCCATTCCATTCCATTCTATTCCATCACATTCTACTACATTGAATTCCATTCCATTCCATTCAATTCCATTCCATTCCATTCCTTTCCATTCCATTTAGTTCTACTCGGGTTCATTCCATTCCATTCCATTCCATTCCATTCCATTCCATTCCATTGCATTCCATTCCATTCCATTCCATTACTTTCCATTCCATTCCATTCCAATCCATTCCATTCTACTCGGGTTGACTCCATTCCATTCCATTCCATTCCATTCCATTCCATTCCATTCCATTATATTCCATTCTATTCCATTCGATTCCGTTCGATTCCATTCCATTCCATTCCATTCCATTACATTCCATTCCATTCCATTCCATTCCATTCCATTCCATTCCATTCCATTCCATTCCAATCCATTCCATTCTACTCGGGTTGATTCCATTCCATTCCATTCCATTCCATTCCATTCCATTCCATTCCATTCCATTCCATTCCATTCCATTCCATTCCTTTCCATTCCAACCCATTCCGTTCTACTCGGGTTGATTCCATTCCATTCCATTCCATTCCATTCCATTCCATTCCAATCCATTCCATTCTACTCGGGTTGATTCCATTCCATTCCTTTCCATTCCAATCCATTCCAATCCATTCCATTGCATTCCATTCCATTCCATTCCTTTCTATTCCATTCCATTCCATTCCATTCCATTCCATTCCATTCCATTCCATTCCATTCCATTCCATTCCATTCCATTCCATTCCATTCCATTCCATTCCATTCCACTCTATTCCATTCCGTTCTACTCGGCTTGAATCCATTGAGTTCCGTTCCGTTCCGTTCCGTCCCGACACGTCCCGTCCCGTCCCGTCCCATCCCGTCCCGTCCCGTCCCGTCCCGTGCCGTTGTACTCGGGTTGATTCCATTCCACTCCGTTCCGTTCCTTTCCGTTCCCTTCCATTCAGTTCCACGCGGGTTGATTCAATTCCATTCTATTCTATTCCATTCCATTCCATTCCATTCCATTCCATTCCATTCCATTCCATTCCATTCCATTTTACTCGGGTTGATTCCATGCCGTTCCGTTCCGTTCCATTCTGTCCCATCCCGACGCGTCCCGTCCCGTCCCGTCCCATTCCATTCCATTCTGATCGGGTTGATTCCGTTCCATTCCGTTCCGTTCCTTTCCGTTCCATTCCATTCCGTTACACGCGGGTTGATTCAATTCCATTCTATTACATTGAATTCCATTCCATTCCATTCCATTCCATTCTACTCGGATTGATTGCATTCTATTCCATTCCATTCCAGTCCATTCCAATCCATTCCATTCTACTCGGGTTGATTCCATTCCATTCCATTCCATTCCATTCCATTCCATTCCATTCCATTCCATACCATTGCGTTCCATTCGATTCGATTCCATTCCATTCCATTCCAATCCATTCCATTCTACTTGGGTTCATTCCATTCCGTTCCATTCCATTCCATTCGATTCCATTCGATTCCATTCCATTCCATTCCATTCCATTCTGTTCTACTCGGGTTGATTCCATTCCATTCCATTCCATTCCATTCCATTCCATTCCATTCCATTGCGTTCCATTCTATTCCATTCGATTCCATTCCATTCCATTCCATTCCATTCCAATCCACTCCATTCTACTTGGGTTCATTCCATTCCATTCCATTCCATTCCATTCGATTCCATTCGATTCCATTCCATTCCATTCCATTCCATTCTGTTCTACTCGGGTTGATTCCACTCCATTCCATTCCATTCCATTCCATTTTATTCCATTCCATTCCATTCGATTCCATTCTATTCCATTTGATTCCATTCCATTCCATTTCATTTTATTCCAATCCATTGCATTCCATTCTATTCCATTGAATTCCATTCCATTCCATTCCATTCCATCCAATTCCATTCCTTTCCATTCCAATCCATTCCATTCTACTCGGGTTGATTCCATTCCATTCCATTCCATTCCATTCCATTCCATTCCATTCGATTCCATTCCATTCCATTCCATTCCATTCCATTCCGTTCTACTCGGGTTGATTCCATTCTATTCCATTCCATTCCATTCCATTCCCTTCCATTCCATTCTATTCCATTGAATACCATTCCATTCCATTGCATTCCATACCATTCCATTCCATTCCATTCCGTTCTACTCTGATTGACTCCATTCCATTCCATTCCATTCCATTCCATTCCATTCCATTCCATTCGATTCCATTCCATTCCATTCCATTCCATTCCATTCCATTCCAATACATTCCATTCTACTCTGGTTGATTCCATTCCATTCCATTCCATTCCATTCCATTCCATTCGTCTCCATTCGATTCCATTCAATTCCATTCCATTCTATTCCATTGAATTCCATTCCATTCCATTCCATTCCATTCCATTCTATTCCATTCCATTCCATTCCATTCCGTTCTACTCGGGTTGATTCCATTCCATTCCATTCCATTCCATTCCATTCCATTCCATTCCATTCCACTCCATTCCATTCGATTCCATTCGATTCCATTCCATTCCATTCCATTCCATTCCAATCCATTCCATTCTACTCGGGTTGATTCCATTCCATTCCATTCCATTCCATTCCATTCCATTCCATTCCATTCCATTCCATTCCATTGCATTCCATTAGATTCCATTCGATTCCATTCCATTCGATTCCATTCGATATCATTCGATTCCATTCCATCCCATTCCATTCCATTCCATTCCATTCCGTTCTACTCGGGTTGATTCCATTCCATTCCATTCCATTCCATTCCATTCCATTCCATTCCATTCCATTCGATTCCATTCCATTCCATTCCATTCCATTTCATTCCAAACCATTCCATTCTACTCGGGTTCATCATTCCATTCCATTCCATTCCATTCCATTCCACTCGGGTTCTTTCCATTCCATTCCATTCCATTCCATTCCATTCCATTCCATTCCATTCCGTTCTACTCAGGTTGATTTCCATTCCATTCCATTCCATTCCATTCCATTCCATTCCATTCCATTCCATTCCATTCCACTCCATTCCATTCCGTTCTATTCGGGTTGATTCCATTCCATTCCATTCCATTCCATTCCATTCCATTCCATTCCATTCCATTCTATTCCATTCCGTTCTACTCGGCTTGAATCCATTGAGTTCCGTTCCGTTCCGTTCCGTCCCGACACGTCCCGTCCCGTCCCGTCCCGTCCCGTCCCATCCCGTCCCGTCCCGTCCCGTGCCGTTGTACTCGGGTTGATTCCATTCCACTCCGTTCCGTTCATTTCCGTTCCGTTCCATTCAGTTCCACGCGGGTTGATTCAATTCCATTCTATTCCATTCCATTCCATTCCATTCCATTCCATTCCATTCCATTCCATTCCATTCCACTCGGGTTGATTCCATGCCGTTCCGTTCCGTTCCATTGCGTCCCATCCCGACGCGTCCCGTCCCGTCCCGTCCCGTCAAATTACGTTCCGTTCTGATCGGGTTGATTCCGTTCCATTCCGTTCCGTTCCTTTCCGTTCCGTTCCATTCCGTTACACGCGGGTTGATTCAATTCCATTCTATTACATTGAATTCCATTCCATTCCATTCCATTCCATTCTACTCGGATTGATTGCATTCCATTCCATTCCATTCCAGTCCATTCCAATCCATTCCATTCTACTCGGGTTGATTCCATTCCATTCCATTCCATTCCATTCCACTCCATTCCATTCCATTCCATTCCATTCCACTCGGGCTCATTCCATTCCATTCCATTCCATTCCATTCCATTCCATTCCATTCCATTCCATTCCATTCCGTTCTACTCGGGTTGATTTCCATTCCATTCCATTCCATTCCATTCCACTCCATTCCATTTCATTCCATTCAATTCCATTCCATTCCATTACTTTCCATTTATTCCATTCCGTTCTACTCGGGTTGATTCCATTGAGTTTGGTTACGTTACGTTCCGTCCCATCCCGTCCCGTCCCGTCCCGTTCCGTTTTACTCGGGTAGATTCCTTTGCATTCCGTTCCGCTCGTTTCCATTCCGTTCCATTCCGTTCCACGCGGGTTGGTTCAATTCCATTCTATTCTATTCTATTCCTTTCCATTCCATTCCATTCTACTCGGGTTGATTCCATGCCGTTCCATTCCATTCCATTCCATTCCATTCCATTCCATTCCATTCCATTCCAATCCATTCCATTCTACTCGGGTTGATTCCATTCCATTCCATTCCATTCCATTCCATTCCATTCCATTCCATTCCATTCCATTCCATTCCATTCCTTTCCATTCCAACCCATTCCGTTCTACTCGGGTTGATTCCATTCCATTCCATTCCATTCCATTCCATTCCAATCCATTCCATTCTACTCGGGTTGATTCCATTCCATTCCTTTCCATTCCAATCCATTCCATTCCATTCCATTCCATTCCATTCCATTCCATTCCTTTCTATTCCATTCCATTCCATTCCATTCCATTCCATTCCATTCCATTCCATTCCATTCCATTCCATTCCATTCCATTCCATTCCATTCCATTCCATTCCATTCCATTCCACTCTATTCCATTCCGTTCTACTCGGCTTGAATCCATTGAGTTCCGTTCCGTTCCGTTCCGTCCCGACACGTCCCGTCCCGTCCCGTCCCGTCCCGTCCCATCCCGTCCCGTCCCGTCCCGTGCCGTTGTACTCGGGTTGATTCCATTCCACTCCGTTCCGTTCATTTCCGTTTCGTTCCATTCAGTTCCACGCGGGTTGATCCAATTCCATTCTATTCCATTCCATTCCATTCCATTCCATTCCATTCCATTCCATTCCATTCCACTCGGGTTGATTCCATGCCGTTCCGTTCCGTTCCATTGCGTCCCATCCCGACGCGTCCCGTCCCGTCCCGTCCCGTCAAATTACGTTCCGTTCTGATCGGCTTTATTCCGTTCCATTCCGTTCCGTTCCTTTCCGTTCCGTTCCATTCCGTTACACGCGGGTTGATTCAATTCCATTCTATTACATTGAATTCCATTCCATTCCATTCCATTCCATTCTACTCGGATTGATTGCATTCCATTCCATTCCATTCCAGTCCATTCCAATCCATTCCATTCTACTCGGGTTGATTCCATTCCATTCCATTCCATTCCATTCCATTCCATTCCATTCCATTCCATTCCACTCGGGCTCATTCCATTCCATTCCATTCCATTCCATTCCATTCCATTCCATTCCGTTCTACTCGGGTTGATTTCCATTCCATTCCATTCCATTCCATTCCACTCCATTCCATTCCATTCCATTCCATTCCATTCCATTCCATTCCATTCCTTTCCATTTATTCCATTCCGTTTTACTCGGGTTGATTCCATTGAGTTTGGTTCCGTTCCGTTCCGTCCCATCCCGTCCCGTCCCGTCCCGTTCCGTTTTACTCGGGTTGATTCCTTTGCATTCCGTTCCGCTCGTTTCCATTCCGTTCCATTCCGTTCCACGCGGGTTGGTTCAATTCCATTCTATTCTATTCTATTCCTTTCCATTCCATTCCATTCTACTCGGGTTGATTCCATGCCGTTCCATTCCGTTCCATTCCGTCCCATCCCGACCCGTCCCATCCCGTCCCGTCCCGTCCCATCCCGTTCCGTTCCACATGGGTTGATTCAATTCCTTTCGGTTACATTGAATTCCATTCCATTCCATTCTACTCGGATTGATTCCATTCCATTCCATTCCATTCCATTCCATTCCATTCCATTCCATTCCATTCCATTCCTTTCCATTCCAATCCATTCCATTCTACTCGGGTTGATTCCATTCCATTCCAATCCATTCCATTCCATTCCATTCCATTCCATTCCATTCAGTTTCATTCCATTCCATTCCATTCCATTCCATTCCTTTCCATTCCATTCCATTCCATTCCATTCCATTCTATTCCATTACATTCTACTACATTGAATTCCATTCCATTCCATTCCATTCCATTCCATTCCATTCCATTCCTTTCCATTCCATTTAGTTCTACTCGGGTTGATTCCATTCCATTCCATTCCATTCCATTCAATTCCATTCCATTCCATTCCATTGCATTCCATTCCATTCCATTCCATTACTTTCCATTCCATTCCATTCCAATCCATTCCATTCTACTCGGGTTGACTCCATTCCATTCCATTCCATTCCATTCCATTCCATTCCATTCCATTCCATTCCATTATATTCCATTCTATTCCATTCGATTCCGTTCGATTCCATTCCATTCCATTCCATTCCATTCCATTCCATTCCATTCGATTCCATTCCATTCCATTCCATTCCATTCCATTCCATTCCATTCCAATCCATTCCATTCTACTCGGGTTGATTCCATTCCATTCCATTCCATTCCATTCCATTCCATTCCATTCCATTCCATTCCATTCCATTCCATTCCATTCCTTTCTATTCCATTCCATTCCATTCCATTCCATTCCATTCCATTCCATTCCATTCCATTCCATTCCATTCCATTCCATTCCGTTCTACTCGGGTTGATTCCACTCCATTCCATTCCATTCCATTCCATTCCATTCCATTCCATTCCATTCCATTCCATTCCATTCCTTTCCATTCCAACCCATTCCGTTCTACTCGGGTTGATTCCATTCCATTCCATTCCATTCCATTCCATTCCATTCCATTCCATTCCATTCCATTCCATTCCATTCCATTCCATTCCATTCCATTCCTTTCTATTCCATTCCATTCCATTCCATTCCATTCCATTCCATTCCATTCCATTCCATTCCATTCCATTCCGTTCTACTCGGGTTGATTCCACTCCATTCCATTCCCTTCCATTCCATTCCATTCCATTCCATTCCATTCCATTCCATTCCTTTCCATTCGATTCCATTCCATTCCATTCCATTCCATTTCATTCCAAACCGTTCCATTCTACTCGGATTCATCATTCCATTCCATTCCATTCCATTCCATTCCACTCGGGTTCATTCCATTCCATTCCATTCCATTCCATTCCATTCCATTCCATTCCGTGCTACTCAGGTTGATTTCCATTCCATTCCATTCCATTCCATTCCATTCCATTCCATTCCATTCCATTCCATTCCATTCCATTCCATTCCATTCTATTCCATTCTGTTCTACTCGGCTTGAATCCATTGAGTTCCGTTCCTTTCCGTTCCGTCCAGACACGTCCCGTCCCGTCCCGTCCCGTCCCGTCCCGTCCCGTCCCGTGCCGTTGTACTCGGGTTGATTCCATTCCACTCCGTTCCGTTCCTTTCCGTTCCCTTCCATTCAGTTCCACGGGGGTTGATTCAAATCCATTCTATTCTATTGCATTCCATTCCATTCCATTCCATTCCATTCCATTCCATTCCATTCCATTCCATTTTACTCGGGTTGATTCCATGCCGTCCCGTTCCGTTCCATTCTGTCCCATCCCGACGCGTCCCGTCCCGTCCCGTCCCATTCCGTTCCGTTCTGATCGGGTTGATTCCGTTCCATTCCGTTCCGGTCCTTTCCGTTCCATTCCATTCCGTTACACGCGGGTTGATTCAATTCCATTCTATTACATTGAATTCCATTCCATTCCATTAAATTCCATTCTACTCGGATTGATTGCATTCCATTCCATTCCAGTCCAGTCCATTCCAATCCATTCCATTCTACTCGGGTTGATTCCATTCCATTCCATTCCATTCCATTCCATTCCATTCCATTCCATTCCATTCCATTGTGTTCCATTCGATTCGATTCGATTCCATTCCATTCCATTCCATTCCAATCCATTCCATTCTACTTGGGTTCATTCCATTATATTCCATTCCATTCCATTCGATTCCATTCGATTCCATTCCATTCCATTCCATTCCATTCTGTTCTACTCGGGTTGATTCCACTCCATTCCATTCCATTCCATTCCATTCTATTCCATTCCATTCCATTCGATTCCATTCTATTCCATTCGATTCCATTCCATTCCATTTCATTTTATTCCATTCCATTCCATATCATTCTATTCCATTGAATTCCATTCCATTCCATTCCATTCCATTCCAATCCATTCCATTCTACTCGGGTTGATTCCATTCCATTCCATTCCATTCCATTCCATTCGATTCCATTCCATTCCATTCCATTCCGTTCTACTCGGGTTGATTCCATTCTATTCCATTCCATTCCGTTCGATTCCATTCGATTCCATTCGATTCCATTCCATTCCATTCCATTCCCTTCCATTCCATTCTATTCCATTGAATTCCATTCCATTCCATTGCATTCCATTCCATTCCATTCCATTCCATTCCATTCCGTTCTACTCTGATTGACTCCATTCCATTCCATTCCATTCCATTCCATTCCATTCCATTCCATTCCATTCCATTCCATTCGATTCCATTCCATTCCATTCCATTCCATTCCATTCCATTCCAATACATTCCATTCTACTCTGGTTGATTCCATTCCATTCCATTCCATTCCATTCCATTCCATTCCATTCGTCTCTTTCGATTCCATTCGATTCCATTCCATTCTATTCCATTGAATTCCATTCCATTCCATTCCATTCCATTCCATTCCATTCCATTCTATTCCATTCCATTCCATTCCATTCCGTTCTACTCGAGTTGATTCCATTCCATTCCATTCCATTCCATTCCATTCCATTCCATTCCATTCCATTCCATTCCACTCCATTCCATTCGATTCCATTCGATTCCATTCCATTCCATTCCATTCCATTCCATTCCATTCCAATCCATTCCATTCTACTCGGGTTGATTCCATTCCATTCCATTCCATTCCATTCCATTCCATTCCATTCCATTCCATTCCATTCCATTCCATTGCATTCCATTCGATTCCATTCGATTCCATTCCATTCGATTCCATTCGATATCATTCGATTCCATTCCATCCCATTCCATTCCATTCCATTCCATTCCGTTCTACTCGGGTTGATTCCATTCCATTCCGTTTCATTCCATTCCATTCCATTGCATTCCGTTCTAATCGGTTTGATTCCACTCCATTCAATTCCATTCCATTCCATTCCATTCCATTCCATTCCATTCCATTCCATTCCTTTCCATTCCAACCCATTCCGTTCTACTCGGGTTGATTCCATTCCATTCCATTCCATTCCATTCCATTCCATTCCATTCCTTTCCATTCCATTCCATTCGATTCCATTCCATTCCATTCCATTCCATTTCATTCCAAACCATTCCATTCTACTCGGGTTCATCATTCCATTCCATTCCATTCCATTCCATTCCACTCGGGTTCTTTCCATTCCATTCCATTCCATTCCATTCCATTCCATTCCATTCCATTCCATTCTACTCAGGTTGATTTCCATTCCATTCCATTCCATTCCATTCCATTCCATTCCATTCCACTCCATTCCATTCCGTTCTATTCGGGTTGATTCTATTCCATTCCATTCCATTCCATTCCATTCCATTCCATTCCATTCCATTCCATTCCATTCCATTCTATTCCATTCCGTTCTACTCGGCTTGAATCCATTGAGTTCCGTTCCGTTCCGTCCCGTCCCGACACGTCCCGTCCCGTCCGGTCCCGTCCCGTCCCATCCCGTCCCGTCCCGTCCCGTGCCGTTGTACTCGGGTTGATTCCATTCCACTCCGTTCCGTTCATTTCCGTTCCGTTCCATTCAGTTCCACGCGGGTTGATTCAATTCCATTCTATTCTATTCCATTCCATTCCATTCCATTCCATTCCATTCCATTCCATTCCATTCTACTCGGGTTGATTCCATGCCGTTCCGTTCTGTTCCATTGCGTCCCATCCCGACGCGTCCCGTCCCGTCCCGTCCCGTCAAATTACGTTCCGTTCTGATCGGGTTGATTCCGTTCCATTCCGTTCCGTTCCTTTCCGTTCCGTTCCATTCCGTTACACGCGGGTTGATTCAATTCCATTCTATTACATTGAATTCCATTCCATTCCATTCCATTCCATTCTACTCGGATTGATTGCATTCCATTCCATTCCATTCCAGTCCATTCCAATCCATTCCATTCTACTCGGGTTGATTCCATTCCATTCCATTCCATTCCATTCCATTCCATTCCATTCCATTCCATTCCATTCCTTTCCATTTATTCCATTCCGTTCTACTCGGGTTGATTCCATTGAGTTTGGTTACGTTCCGTTCCGTCCCATCCCGTCCCGTCCCGTCCCGTTCCGTTTTACTCGGGTTGATTCCTTTGCATTCCGTTCCGCTCGTTTCCATTCCGTTCCATTCCGTTCCACGCGGGTTGGTTCAATTCCATTCTATTCTATTCTATTCCTTTCCATTCCATTCCATTCTACTCGGGTTGATTCCATGCCGTTCCATTCCGTTCCATTCCGTCCCATCCCGACCCGTCCCATCCCGTCCCGTCCCGTCCCATCCCATTCCGTTCCACATGGGTTGATTCAATTCCTTTCGGTTACATTGAATTCCATTCCATTCCATTCTACTCGGATTGATTCCATTCCATTCCATTCCATTCCATTCCATTCCATTCCATTCCTTTCCATTCCAATCCATTCCATTCTACTCGGGTTGATTCCATTCCATTTCAATCCATTCCATTCCATTCCATTCCATTCCATTCCATTCCATTCCATTCCATTCAGTTTCATTCCTTTCCATTCCATTCCTTTCCATTCCATTCCATTCCATTCCATTCTATTCCATTACATTCTACTACATTGAATTCCATTCCATTCCATTCAATTCCATTCCATTCCATTCCTTTCCATTCCATTTAGTTCTACTCGGGTTGATTCCATTCCATTCCATTCCATTCCATTCCATTCCATTCCATTCCATTCCATTCCATTGCATTCCATTCCATTCCATTCCATTACTTTCCATTCCATTCCATTCCAATCAATTCCATTCTACTCGGGTTGACTCCATTCCATTCCATTCCATTCCATTCCATTCCATTCCATTCCATTCCATTCCATTCCATTATATTCCATTCTATTCCATTCGATTCCGTTCAATTCCATTCCATTCCATTCCATTCCATTCCATTCCATTCCATTCCATTCCATTCGATTCCATTCCATTCCATTCCATTCCATTCCATTCCATTCCATTCCTTTCTATTCCATTCCATTCCATTCCATTCCATTCCATTCCATTCCATTCCATTCCATTCCGTTCTACTCGGGTTGATTCCACTCCATTCCATTCCATTCCATTCCATTCCATTCCATTCCATTCCATTCCATTCCATTCCTTTCCATTCCAACCCATTCCGTTCTACTCGGGTTGATTCCATTCCTTTCCATTCCATTCCATTCCATTCCATTCCATTCCATTCCATTCCATTCCATTCCATTCCATTCCATTCCACTCCATTCCATTCCATTTCATTCCAAACCGTTCCATTCTACTCGGGTTCATCATTCCATTCCATTCCATTCCATTCCATTCCACTCGGGTTCATTCCATTCCATTCCATTCCATTCCATTCCATTCCATTCCATTCCATTCCGTTCTACTCAGGTTGATTTCCATTCCATTCCATTCCATTTCATTCCTTTCCATTCCATTCCATTCCATTCCATTCCATTCCATTCCATTCTATTCCATTGCGTTCCATTCGATTCGATTCCATTCCATTCCATTCCATTCCATTCCAATCCATTCCATTCTACTTGGGTTCATTCCATTCCATTCCATTCCATTCCATTCGATTCCATTCGATTCCATTCCATTCCATTCCATTCCATTCTGTTCTACTCGTGTTGATTCCACTCCATTCCATTACATTCCATTCCATTCTATTCCATTCCATTCCATTCGATTCCATTCTATTCCATTCGATTCCATTCCATTCCATTTCATTTTATTCCAATCCATTCCATTCCATTCTATTCCATTGAATTCCATTCCATTCCATTCCATTCCATCCAATTCCATTCCTTTCCATTCCAATCCATTCCATTCTACTCGGGTTGGTTCCATTCCATTCCATTCCATTCCATTCCATTCGATTCCATTCCATTCCATTCCATTCCATTCCATTCCATTCCGTTCTATTCGGGTTGATTCCATTATATTCCATTCCATTCCATTCCTTTCGATTCCATTCGATTCCATTCGATTCCATTCCATTCCATTCCATTCCCTTCCATTCCATTCTATTCCATTGAATTCCATTCCATTCCATTGCATTCCATTCCATTCCATTCCATTCCATTCCGTTCTACTCTGATTGACTCCATTCCATTCCATTCCATTCCATTCCATTGCATTCCATTCCATTCCATTCGATTCCATTCGATTCCATTCCATTCCATTCCATTCCATTCCAATACATTCCATTCTACTCTGGTTGATTCCATTCCATTCCATTCCATTCCATTCCATTCCATTCGTCTCCATTCGATTCCATTCGATTCCATTCCATTCTATTCCATTGAATTCCATTCCATTCCATTCCATTCCATTCCATTCTATTCCATTCCATTCCATTCCATTCCGTTCTACTCGGGTTGATTCCATTCCATTCCATTCCATTCCATTCCATTCCATTCCACTCCATTCCATTCGATTCCATTCGATTCCATTCCATTCCATTCCATTCCATTCCAATCCATTCCATTCTACTCGGGTTGATTCCATTCCATTCCATTCCATTCCATTCCATTCCATTCCATTCCATTCCATTGCATTCCATTCGATTCCATTCGATTCCATTCCATTCGATTCCATTCGATATCATTCGATTCCATTCCATCCCATTCAATTCCATTCCATTCCATTCCGTTCTACTCGGGTTGATTCCATTCCTTTCCGATTCATTCCATTCCATTCCATTCCATTCCCTTCCATTCCGTTCTAATCGGTTTGATTCCACTCCATTCCATTCCATTCCATTCCATTCCATTCCATTCCATTCCATTCCATTCCATTCCTTTGCATTCCAACCCATTCCATTCTACTCGGGTTGATTCCATTCCATTCCATTCCATTCCATTCCATTCCATTCCATTCCATTCCATTCCATTCCATTCCATTCGATTCCATTCCATTCCATTCCATTCCATTTCATTCCAAACCATTCCATTCTACTCGGGTTCATCATTCCATTCCATTCCATTCCATTCCATTCCACTCGGGTTCTTTCCATTCCATTCCATTCCATTCCATTCCATTCCATTCCATTCCACTCGGGTTCTTTCCATTCCATTCCATTCCATTCCATTCCATTCCATTCCATTCCATTCCATTCCATTCTATTCCATTCCGTTCTACTCGGCTTGAATCCATTGAGTTCCGTTCCGTTCCGTTCCGTCCCGACACGTCCCGTCCCGTCCCGTCCCGTCCCGTCCCATCCCGTCCCATCCCGTCCCGTGCCGTTGTACTCGGGTTGATTCCATTCCACTCCGTTCCGTTCATTTCCGTTCCGTTCCATTCAGTTCCACGCGGGTTGATTCAATTCCATTCTATTCTATTCCATTCCATTCCATTCCATTCCATTCCATTCCATTCCATTCTACTCGGGTTGATTCCATGCCGTTCCGTTCCGTTCAATTGCGTCCCATCCCGACGCGTCCCGTCCCGTCCCGTCCCGTCAAATTACGTTCCGTTCTGATCGGGTTGATTCCGTTCCATTCCGTTCCGTTCCTTTCCGTTCCGTTCCATTCCGTTACACGCGGGTTGATTCAATTCCATTCTATTACATTGAATTCCATTCCATTCCATTCCATTCCATTCTACTCGGATTGATTGCATTCCATTCCATTCCATTCCAGTCCATTCCAATCCATTCCATTCTACTCGGGTTGATTCCATTCCATTCCATTCCATTCCATTCCATTCCATTCCATTCCATTCCATTCCATTCCACTCGGGCTCATTCCATTCCATTCCATTCCATTCCATTCCATTCCATTCCATTCCATTCCATTCCATTCCATTCCATTCCGTTCTACTCGGGTTGATTTCCATTCCATTCCATTCCATTCCATTCCACTCCATTCCATTCCATTCCATTCCATTCCATTCCATTCCATTCCTTTCCATTTATTCCATTCCGTTCTACTCGGGTTGATTCCATTGAGTTTGGTTACGTTCCGTTCTGTCCCATCCCGTCCCGTCCCGTCCCGTTCCGTTTTACTCGGGTTGATTCCTTTGCATTCCGTTCCGCTCGTTTCCATTCCGTTCCATTCCGTTCCACGCGGGTTGGTTCAATTCCATTCTTTTCTATTCTATTCCTTTCCATTCCATTCCATTCTACTCGGGTTGATTCCATGCCGTTCCATTCCGTTCCATTCCGTCCCATCCCGACCCGTCCCATCCCGTCCCGTCCCGTCCCATCCCGTTCCGTTCCACATGGGTTGATTCAATTCTTTCGGTTACATTGAATTCCATTCCATTCCATTCCATTCCATTCCATTCCATTCCTTTCCATTCCAATCCATTCCATTCTACTCGGGTTGATTCCATTCCATTCCAATCCATTCCATTCCATTCCATTCCATTCCATTCAGTTTCATTCCATTCCATTCCATTCCATTCCATTCCTTTCCATTCCATTCCGTTCCATTCCATTCCATTCTATTCCATTACATTCTACTACATTGAATTCCATTCCATTCCATTCAATTCCATTCCATTCCATTCCTTTCCATTCCATATAATTCTACTCGGGTTGATTCCATTCCATTCCATTCCATTCCATTCCATTCCATTCCATTCCATTGCATTCCATTCCATTCCATTCCATTACTTTCCATTCCATTCCATTCCAATCCATTCCATTCTACTCGGGTTGACTCCATTCCATTCAATTCCATTCCATTCCATTCCATTCCATTATATTCCATTCTATTCCATTCGATTCCGTTCGATTCCATTCCATTCCATTCCATTCGATTCCATTCCATTCGATTCGATTCCATTCCATTCCATTCCATTCCATTCCATTCCATTCCATTCCATTCCATTCCATTGCGTTCCATTCGATTCGATTCCATTCCATTCCATTCCATTCCATTCCAATCCATTCCATTCTACTTGGGTTGATTCCATTCCATTCCATTCCATTCGATTCCATTCGATTCGATTCCATTCCATTCCATTCCATTCCATTCCATTCCATTCCATTCCATTCCATTCTGTTCTACTCGGGTTGATTCCACTCCATTCCATTCCATTCCATTCCATTCTATTCCATTCCATTCCATTCGATTCCATTCTATTCCATTCGATTCCATTCCATTCCATTTCATTTTATTCCATTCCATTCCATTCCATTCTATTCCATTGAATTCCATTCCATTCCATTCCATTCCATCCCATTCCTTTCCATTCCATTCCATTCCTTTCCATTCCAATCCATTCCATTCTACTCGGGTTGATTCCATTCCATGCCGTTCCATTCCATTCCATTCGATTCCATTCCATTCCATTCCATTCCATTCCATTCCGTTCTACTCGGGTTGATTCCATTCTATTCCATTCCATTCCGTTCGATTCCATTCGATTCCATTCGATTCCATTCCATTCCATTCCATTCCCTTCCATTCAATTCTATTCCATTGAATTCCATTCCATTCCATTGCATTCCATTCCATTCCATTCCATTCCATTCCGTTCTACTCTGATTGACTCCATTCCATTCCATTCCATTCCATTCCATTCCATTCCATTCCATTCGATTCCATTCCATTCCATTCCATTCCATTCCATTCCATTCCAATACATTCCATTCTACTCTGGTTGATTCCATTCCATTCCATTCCATTCCATTCCATTCGTCTCCATTCGATTCCATTCGATTCCATTCCATTCTATTCCATTGAATTCCATTCCATTCCATTCCATTCCATTCCATTCCATTCAATTCCATTCCATTCCATTCCGTTCTACTCGGGTTGATTCGATTCCATTCCATTCCATTCCATTCCATTCCATTCCATTCCTTTCCATTCCATTCCATTCCATTCCACTCCATTCCATTCGATTCCATTCGATTCCATTCCATTCCATTCCATTCCATTCCATTCCAATCCATTCCATTCTACTCGGGTTGATTCCATTCCATTCCATTCCATTCCATTCCATTGCATTCCATTCGAATCCATTCGATTCCATTCCATTCGATTCCATTCAAGATCATTCGATTCCATTCCATCCCATTCCATTCCATTCCATTCCATTCCGTTTTACTCGGGTTGATTCCATTCCATGCCATTTCATTCCATTCCATTCCATTCCATTCCATTCCATTCCATTCGATTCCATTCCATTCCATTCCATTCCAATCCATTCCATTCTACTCGGGTTGATTCCATTCCATTCCATTCCATTCCATTCCATTCCATTCCATTCCATTCCATTCCATTGCATTCCATTCGATTCCATTCGATTCCATTCCATTCGATTCCATTCGAGATCATTCGATTCCATTCCATCCCATTCCATTCCATTCCGTTTTACTCTGGTTGATTCCATTCCATGCCATTTCATTCCATTCCATTCCATTCCATTCCATTCCATTCCATTCGATTCCATTCCATTCCATTCCATTCCAATCCATTCCATTCTACTCGGGTTGATTCCATTCCATTCCATTCCATTCCATTCCATTCCATTCCATTCCATTCCATTCCACTCGATTCCATTCCATTCTTTCCATTCCATTCCAATCCATTCCATTCTACTCGGGTGGATTCCATTCCATTCCATTCCATTCCATTCCATTCCATTCGATTCCATTCCATTCCATTCCATTCCATTCGATTCCATTCCATTCCATTCCATTCCATTCCATTCCATTCCATTCCATTCCATTCCATTCCGTTCTAGTCGGGTTGATTCCATTGTATTCCATTCTATTCCATTCCATTCCATTCCATTCCATTCCATTCTATTCCACTCCATTCTTCTCCATTGAATTCCATTCCATTCCATTCTATTCCATTCCATTCCATTCCTTTCCATTCCATTTAGTTCTACTCGGGTTGATTCCATTCCATTCCATTCCATTCCATTCCATTCCATTCCATTCCATTCCATTCCATTCTATTCCACTCCATTCTACTCCATTGAATTCCATTCCATTCCATTCTATTCCATTCCATTCCATTCCTTTCCATTCCATTTAGTTCTACTCGGGTTGATTCCATTCCATTCTATTCCATTCCATTCCATTCCATTCCATTCCATTCCATTCCATTCCATTCCATTGCATTCCATTCGATTCCATTCGATTCCATTCCATTCCATTCCATTCCACTCCATTCCATTCCATTCCATTCCATTCCATTCCATTCCATTCCATTCCATTCCATTCCGTTCCACTCGGGTTGATTCCATTCTATTCCATTCCATTCCATTCGATTCCATTCGATATCATTGGATTCCATTCCATCCCATTCCATTCCATTCCATTCCATTCCGTTCTTCTTGGGTTGATTCCATTCCATTCCATTCCATTCCATTCCATTTCTTTCGATTCCATTCGATTCCATTCCATTCCACTCCATTCCAATCCATTGCATTCTACTCAGGTTGATTCCATTCCATTCCATTCCATTCCATTCCATTCCATTCCATTCCATGCCATTCCATTCGATTCCATTCGATTGCATTCCATTCCTTTCCATTCCATTCCAATCCATTCCATTCTATTCGGGTGGATTCCATTCCATTCCATTCCATTCCATTCCATTCCATTCCATTCCATTCCATTCCATTCCATTCCATTCCATTCGATTCCATTCCATTCCATTCCATTCCATTCCCTTCCATTCCATTCCATTCCATTCCATTCCGTTCTAATCGGGATGATTCCATTCCATTCCATTGCATTCCATTCCATTCCATTCCATTCCATTCCATTCCATTCCATTCCATTCCATTCCATTCTATTCCACTCCATTCTACTCCATTGAATTCCATTCCATTCCATTCCATTCCATTCCATTCCATTCCTTTCCAATCCATTTAGTTCTACTCGGGTTGATTCCATTCCATTCCATTCCATTCCATTCCATTCCATTCCATTCCATTCCATTCCATTACATTCCATTCCATTCCATTACTTTCCATTCCATTCCATTCCAATCCATTCTATTCTACTCGGGTTGACTCCATTCCATTCCATTCCACTCCATTCCATTCCGTTATATTCCATTCTATTCCATTCGATTCCGTTCGATTCCATTCCATTCCATTCCATTCCATTCCATTCCATTCCATTCGATTCCATTCCATACCATTCGATTCCCTTCCATTCCTTTCCATTCCTTTCCATTCCATTCCAATCCATTCCATTCTACTCGGGTTGATTCCATTCCATTCCATTCCATTCCAATCCATTCCATTCCATTCCATTCCATTCCATTCCATTCCATTCCATTCCTTTCTATTCCATTCCATTCCATTCCATTCCATTCCATTCCATTCCATTCCATTCCATTCCGTTCTACTCGGGTTGATTCCACTCCATTCCATTCCCTTCCATTCCATTCCATTCCATCCCATTCCATTCCATTCCATTCCATTCCATTCCATTCCTTTCCATTCCAACCCATTCCTTTCTACTCGGGTTGATTCCATTCCATTCCATTCCATTCCATTCCATTCCATTCCATTCCATTCCATTCCATTCCATTCCATTCCATTGCATTCCATTCCATTCGATTCCATTCCATTCCATTCCATTCCATTTCATTCCAAACCGTTCCATTCTGCTCGGATTCATCATTCCATTCCACTACATTCCATTCCATTCCACTCGGGTTCATTCCATTCCATTCCATTCCATTCCATTCCATTCCATTCCATTCCATTCCATTCCGTTCTACTCAGGTTGATTTCCATTCCATTCCATTCCATTCCATTCCATTCCATTCCATTCCATTCCATTCCATTCCATTCCATTCCATTCCATTCCATTCCATTCTATTCCATTCCGTTCTACTCGGCTTGAATCCATTGAGTTCCGTTCCGTTCCGTTCCGTCCCGACACGTCCCGTCCCGTCCCGTCCCGTCCCGTCCCGTCCCGTCCCGTGCCGTTGTACTCGGGTTGATTCCATTCCACTCCGTTCCGTTCCTTTCCGTTCCCTTCCATTCAGTTCCACGCGGGTTGATTCAATTCCATTCTATTCTATTCCATTCCATTCCATTCCATTCCATTCCATTCCATTCCATTCAATTTTACTCGGGTTGATTCCATGCCGTTCCGTTCCGTTCCATTCTGTCCCATCCCGACGCGTCCCGTCCCGTCCCGTCCCATTCCGTTCCGTGCTGATCGGGTTGATTCCGTTCCATTTCGTTCCGTTCCTTTCCGTTCCATTCCATTCCGTTACACGCGGGTTGATTCAATTCCATTCTATTACATTGAATTCCATTCCATTCCATTGCATTCCATTCTACTCGGATTGATTGCATTCCATTCCATTCCATTCCAGTCCATTCCAATCCATTCCATTCTACTTGGGTTGATTCCATTCCATTCCATTCCATTTCATTCCATTCCATTCCATTCCATTCCATTCCATTGCGTTCCATTCGATTCGATTCCATTCCATTCCATTCCATTCCATTCCAATCCATTCCATTCTACTTGGGTTCATTCCATTCCATTCCATTCCATTCCATTCGATTCCATTCGATTCCATTCCATTCCATTCCATTCCATTCTGTTCTACTCGGGTTGATTCCACTCCATTCCATTCCATTCCATTCCATTCTATTCCATTCCATTCAATTCGATTCCATTCTATTCCATTCGATTCCATTCCATTCCATTTCATTTTATTCCAATCCATTCCATTCCATTCTATTCCATTGAATTCCATTCCATTCCATTCCATTCCATCCAATTCCATTCCTTTCCATTCCAATCCATTCCATTCTACTCGGGTTGATTCCATTCCATTCCATTCCATTCCATTCCATTCCATTCGATTCCATTCGATTCCATTCCATTCCATTCCATTCCATTCCATTCCGTTCCATTCCATTGCATTCCATTCGATTCCATTCGATTCCATTCCATTCGATTCCATTCGATATCATTCGATTCCATTCCATCCCATTCAATTCCATTCCATTCCATTCCGTTCTACTCGGGTTGATTCCATTCCATTCCGTTTCATTCCATTCCATTCCATTCCATTCCATTCCATTCCATTCCGTTCTAATCGGTTTGATTCCACCCCATTCCATTCCATTCCATTCCATTCCATTCCATTCCATTCCATTCCATTCCTTTGCATTCCAACCCATTCCGTTCTACTCGGGTTGATTCCATTCCATTCCATTCCATTCCATTCCATTCCATTCCATTCCATTCCATTCCATTTCATTCCAAACCATTCCATTCTACTCGGGTTCATCATTCCATTCCATTCCATTCCATTCCATTCCACTCGGGTTCTTTCCATTCCATTCCATTCCATTCCATTCCATTCCATTCCATTCCATTCCGTTCTAATCATGTTGATTTCCATTCCATTCCATTCCATTCCATTCCATTCCATTCCATTCCATTCCACTCCATTCCATTCCGTTCTATTCGGGTTGATTCCATTCCATTCCATTCCATTCCATTCCATTCCATTCCATTCCATTCCATTCTATTCCATTCCGTTCTACTCGGCTTGAATCCATTGATTTCCGTTCCGTTCCGTTCCGTCCCGACACGTCCCGTCCCGTCCCGTCCCGTCCCGTCCCATCCCGTCCCGTCCCGTCCCGTGCCGTTGTACTCGGGTTGATTCCATTCCACTCCGTTCCGTTCATTTCCGTTCCGTTCCATTCAGTTCCACGCGGGTTGATTCAATTCCATTCTATTCTATTCCATTCCATTCCATTCCATTCCATTCCATTCTACTCGGGTTGATTCCATGCCGTTCCGTTCCGTTCCATTGCGTCCCATCCCGACGCGTCCCGTCCCGTCCCGTTCCGTCAAATTACGTTCCGTTCTGATCGGGTTGATTCCGTTCCATTCCGTTCCGTTCCTTTCCGTTCCGTTCCATTCCGTTACACGCGGGTTGATTCAATTCCATTCTATTACATTGAATTCCATTCCATTCCATTCCATTCCATTCTACTCGGATTGATTGCATTCCATTCCATTCCATTCCAGTCCATTCCAATCCATTCCATTCTACTCGGGTTGATTCCATTCCATTCCATTCCATTCCATTCCATTCCATTCCATTCCATTCCATTCCATTCCATTCCATTCCATTCCACTCGGGCTCATTCCATTCCTTTCCATTCCATTCCATTCCATTCCATTCCATTCCATTCCATTCCATTCCATTCCGTTCTACTCGGGTTGATTTCCATTCCATTCCATTCCATTCCATTCCACTCCATTCCATTCCATTCCATTCCATTCCATTCCACTCCATTCCATTCCATTCCTTTCCATTTATTCCATTCCGTTCTACTCGGGTTGATTCCATTGAGTTTGGTTACGTTCCGTTCCGTCCCATCCCGTCCCGTCCCGTCCCGTTCCGTTTTACTCGGGTTGATTCCTTTGCATTCCGTTCCGCTCGTTTCCATTCCGTTCCATTCCATTCCACGCGGGTTGGTTCAATTCCATTCTATTCTATTCTATTCCTTTCCATTCCATTCCATTCTACTCGGGTTGATTCCATGCCGTTCCATTCCGTTCCATTCCGTCCCATCCCGACCCGTCCCATCCCGTCCCGTCCCGTCCCATCCCGTTCCGTTCCACATGGGTTGATTCAATTCCTTTCGGTTACATTGAATTCCATTCCATTCCATTCCATTCCATTCCATTCCATTCCATTCCATTCCATTCCATTCCTTTCCATTCCAATCCATTCCATTCTACTCGGGTTGATTCCATTCCATTCCAATTCATTTCATTCCATTCCATTCCATTCCATTCCATTCCATTCCATTCCATTCCATTCAGTTTCATTCCATTCCATTCCATTCCAATCCATTCCTTTCCATTCCATTCCATTCCATTCCATTCCATTCCATTCCATTCTATTCCATCACATTCTACTACATTGAATTCCATTCCATTCCATTCAATTCCATTCCATTCCATTCCTTTCCATTCCATTTAGTTCTACTCGGGTTCATTCCATTCCATTCCATTCCATTCCATTCCATTCCATTCCATTGCATTCCATTCCATTCCATTCCATTACTTTCCATTCCATTCCATTCCAATCCATTCCATTCTACTCGGGTTGACTCCATTCCATTCCATTCCATTCCATTCCATTCCATTCCATTCCATTATATTCCATTCTATTCCATTCGATTCCGTTCGATTCCATTCCATTCCATTCCATTCCATTCCATTCCATTCCATTCCATTCCATTCCAATCCATTCCATTCTACTCGGGTTGATTCCATTCCATTCCATTCCATTCCATTCCATTCCATTCCATTCCATTCCATTCCATTCCATTCCATTCCATTCCTTTCCATTCCAACCCATTCCGTTCTACTCGGGTTGATTCCATTCCATTCCATTCCATTCCATTCCAATCCATTCCATTCTACTCGGGTTGATTCCATTCCATTCCTTTCCATTCCAATCCATTCCAATCCATTCCATTGCATTCCATTCCATTCCATTCCTTTCTATTCCATTCCATTCCATTCCATTCCATTCCATTCCATTCCATTCCATTCCATTCCATTCCATTCCATTCCATTCCATTCCATTCCATTCCATTCCATTCCATTCCACTCTATTCCATTCCGTTCTACTCGGCTTGAATCCATTGAGTTCCGTTCCGTTCCGTTCCGTCCCGACACGTCCCGTCCCGTCCCGTCCCATCCCGTCCCGTCCCGTCCCGTCCCGTGCCGTTGTACTCGGGTTGATTCCATTCCACTCCGTTCCGTTCCTTTCCGTTCCCTTCCATTCAGTTCCACGCGGGTTGATTCAATTCCATTCTATTCTATTCCATTCCATTCCATTCCATTCCATTCCATTCCATTCCATTCCATTCCATTCCATTCCATTTTACTCGGGTTGATTCCATGCCGTTCCGTTCCGTTCCATTCTGTCCCATCCCGACGCGTCCCGTCCCGTCCCGTCCCATTCCATTCCATTCTGATCGGGTTGATTCCGTTCCATTCCGTTCCGTTCCTTTCCGTTCCATTCCATTCCGTTACACGCGGGTTGATTCAATTCCATTCTATTACATTGAATTCCATTCCATTCCATTCCATTCCATTCTACTCGGATTGATTGCATTCTATTCCATTCCATTCCAGTCCATTCCTATCCATTCCATTCTACTCGGGTTGATTCCATTCCATTCCATTCCATTCCATTCCATTCCATTCCATTCCATTCCATACCATTGCGTTCCATTCGATTCGATTCCATTCCATTCCATTCCAATCCATTCCATTCTACTTGGGTTCATTCCATTCCGTTCCATTCCATTCCATTCGATTCCATTCGATTCCATTCCATTCCATTCCATTCCATTCTGTTCTACTCGGGTTGATTCCATTCCATTCCATTCCATTCCATTCCATTCCATTCCATTCCATTGCGTTCCATTCTATTCCATTCGATTCCATTCCATTCCATTCCATTCCATTCCAATCCACTCCATTCTACTTGGGTTCATTCCATTCCATTCCATTCCATTCCATTCGATTCCATTCGATTCCATTCCATTCCATTCCATTCCATTCTGTTCTACTCGGGTTGATTCCACTCCATTCCATTCCATTCCATTCCATTTTATTCCATTCCATTCCATTCGATTCCATTCTATTCCATTTGATTCCATTCCATTCCATTTCATTTTATTCCAATCCATTGCATTCCATTCTATTCCATTGAATTCCATTCCATTCCATTCCATTCCATCCAATTCCATTCTTTTCCATTCCAATCCATTCCATTCTACTCGGGTTGATTCCATTCCATTCCATTCCATTCCATTCCATTCCATTCCATTCGATTCCATTCCATTCCATTCCATTCCATTCCATTCCGTTCTACTCGGGTTGATTCCATTCTATTCCATTCCATTCCATTCCATTCCCTTCCATTCCATTCTATTCCATTGAATACCATTCCATTCCATTGCATTCCATACCATTCCATTCCATTCCATTCCGTTCTACTCTGATTGACTCCATTCCATTCCATTCCATTCCATTCCATTCCATTCCATTCCATTCGATTCCATTCCATTCCATTCCATTCCATTCCATTCCATTCCAATACATTCCATTCTACTCTGGTTGATTCCATTCCATTCCATTCCATTCCATTCCATTCCATTCGTCTCCATTCGATTCCATTCAATTCCATTCCATTCTATTCCATTGAATTCCATTCCATTCCATTCCATTCCATTCCATTCTATTCCATTCCATTCCATTCCATTCCGTTCTACTCGGGTTGATTCCATTCCATTCCATTCCATTCCATTCCATTCCATTCCATTCCATTCCATTCCATTCCATTCCATTCCATTCCATTCCATTCCATTCCATTCCATTCCATTCCATTCCACTCTATTCCATTCCGTTCTACTCGGCTTGAATCCATTGAGTTCCGTTCCGTTCCGTTCCGTCCCGACACGTCCCGTCCCGTCCCGTCCCGTCCCGTCCCATCCCGTCCCGTCCCGTCCCGTGCCGTTGTACTCGGGTTGATTCCATTCCACTCCGTTCCGTTCATTTCCGTTTCGTTCCATTCAGTTCCACGCGGGTTGATCCAATTCCATTCTATTCCATTCCATTCCATTCCATTCCATTCCATTCCATTCCATTCCATTCCATTCCATTCCACTCGGGTTGATTCCATGCCGTTCCGTTCCGTTCCATTGCGTCCCATCCCGACGCGTCCCGTCCCGTCCCGTCCCGTCAAATTACGTTCCGTTCTGATCGGCTTTATTCCGTTCCATTCCGTTCCGTTCCTTTCCGTTCCGTTCCATTCCGTTACACGCGGGTTGATTCAATTCCATTCTATTACATTGAATTCCATTCCATTCCATTCCATTCCATTCTACTCGGATTGATTGCATTCCATTCCATTCCATTCCAGTCCATTCCAATCCATTCCATTCTACTCGGGTTGATTCCATTCCATTCCATTCCATTCCATTCCATTCCATTCCATTCCATTCCATTCCACTCGGGCTCATTCCATTCCATTCCATTGCATTCCATTCCATTCCATTCCATTCCGTTCTACTCGGGTTGATTTCCATTCCATTCCATTCCATTCCATTCCACTCCATTCCATTCCATTCCATTCCATTCCATTCCATTCCATTCCATTCCTTTCCATTTATTCCATTCCGTTTTACTCGGGTTGATTCCATTGAGTTTGGTTCCGTTCCGTTCCGTCCCATCCCGTCCCGTCCCGTCCCGTTCCGTTTTACTCGGGTTGATTCCTTTGCATTCCGTTCCGCTCGTTTCCATTCCGTTCCATTCCGTTCCACGCGGGTTGGTTCAATTCCATTCTATTCTATTCTATTCCTTTCCATTCCATTCCATTCTACTCGGGTTGATTCCATGCCGTTCCATTCCGTTCCATTCCGTCCCATCCCGACCCGTCCCATCCCGTCCCGTCCCGTCCCATCCCGTTCCGTTCCACATGGGTTGATTCAATTCCTTTCGGTTACATTGAATTCCATTCCATTCCATTCTACTCGGATTGATTCCATTCCATTCCATTCCATTCCATTCCATTCCATTCCATTCCATTCCATTCCATTCCTTTCCATTCCAATCCATTCCATTCTACTCGGGTTGATTCCATTCCATTCCAATCCATTCCATTCCATTCCATTCCATTCCATTCCATTCAGTTTCATTCCATTCCATTCCATTCCATTCCATTCCTTTCCATTCCATTCCATTCCATTCCATTCCATTCTATTCCATTACATTCTACTACATTGAATTCCATTCCATTCCATTCCATTCCATTCCATTCCATTCCTTTCCATTCCATTTAGTTCTACTCGGGTTGATTCCATTCCATTCCATTCCATTCCATTCAATTCCATTCCATTCCATTCCATTGCATTCCATTCCATTCCATTCCATTACTTTCCATTCCATTCCATTCCAATCCATTCCATTCTACTCGGGTTGACTCCATTCCATTCCATTCCATTCCATTCCATTCCATTCCATTCCATTCCATTCCATTATATTCCATTCTATTCCATTCGATTCCGTTCGATTCCATTCCATTCCATTCCATTCCATTCCATTCCATTCCATTCGATTCCATTCCATTCCATTCCATTCCATTCCATTCCATTCCATTCCAATCCATTCCATTCTACTCGGGTTGATTCCATTCCATTCCATTCCATTCCATTCCATTCCATTCCATTCCATTCCATTCCATTCCATTCCATTCCATTCCTTTCTATTCCATTCCATTCCATTCCATTCCATTCCATTCCATTCCATTCCATTCCATTCCATTCCATTCCATTCCATTCCGTTCTACTCGGGTTGATTCCACTCCATTCCATTCCATTCCATTCCATTCCATTCCATTCCATTCCATTCCATTCCATTCCTTTCCATTCCAACCCATTCCGTTCTACTCGGGTTGATTCCATTCCATTCCATTCCATTCCATTCCATTCCATTCCATTCCATTCCATTCCATTCCATTCCATTCCATTCCATTCCATTCCATTCCATTCCTTTCTATTCCATTCCATTCCATTCCATTCCATTCCATTCCATTCCATTCCATTCCATTCCATTCCGTTCTACTCGGGTTGATTCCACTCCATTCCATTCCCTTCCATTCCATTCCATTCCATTCCATTCCATTCCATTCCATTCCTTTCCATTCCAACCCATTCCTTTCTACTCGGGTTGATTCCATTCCATTCCATTCCATTCCATTCCATTCCATTCCATTCCATTCCATTCGATTCCATTCCATTCCATTCCATTCCATTTCATTCCAAACCGTTCCATTCTACTCGGATTCATCATTCCATTCCATTCCATTCCATTCCATTCCACTCGGGTTCATTCCATTCCATTCCATTCCATTCCATTCCATTCCATTCCATTCCGTGCTACTCAGGTTGATTTCCATTCCATTCCATTCCATTCCATTCCATTCCATTCCATTCCATTCCATTCCATTCCATTCCATTCCATTCCATTCCATTCCATTCTATTCCATTCTGTTCTACTCGGCTTGAATCCATTGAGTTCCGTTCCTTTCCGTTCCGTCCAGACACGTCCCGTCCCGTCCCGTCCCGTCCCGTCCCGTCCCGTCCCGTGCCGTTGTACTCGGGTTGATTCCATTCCACTCCGTTCCGTTCCTTTCCGTTCCCTTCCATTCAGTTCCACGGGGGTTGATTCAAATCCATTCTATTCTATTGCATTCCATTCCATTCCATTCCATTCCATTCCATTCCATTCCATTCCATTCCATTTTACTCGGGTTGATTCCATGCCGTCCCGTTCCGTTCCATTCTGTCCCATCCCGACGCGTCCCGTCCCGTCCCGTCCCATTCCGTTCCGTTCTGATCGGGTTGATTCCGTTCCATTCCGTTCCGTTCCTTTCCGTTCCATTCCATTCCGTTACACGCGGGTTGATTCAATTCCATTCTATTACATTGAATTCCATTCCATTCCATTAAATTCCATTCTACTCGGATTGATTGCATTCCATTCCATTCCAGTCCAGTCCATTCCAATCCATTCCATTCTACTCGGGTTGATTCCATTCCATTCCATTCCATTCCATTCCATTCCATTCCATTCCATTCCATTCCATTGTGTTCCATTCGATTCGATTCGATTCCATTCCATTCCATTCCATTCCAATCCATTCCATTCTACTTGGGTTCATTCCATTATATTCCATTCCATTCCATTCGATTCCATTCGATTCCATTCCATTCCATTCCATTCCATTCTGTTCTACTCGGGTTGATTCCACTCCATTCCATTCCATTCCATTCCATTCTATTCCATTCCATTCCATTCGATTCCATTCTATTCCATTCGATTCCATTCCATTCCATTTCATTTTATTCCATTCCATTCCATATCATTCTATTCCATTGAATTCCATTCCATTCCATTCCATTCCATTCCAATCCATTCCATTCTACTCGGGTTGATTCCATTCCATTCCATTCCATTCCATTCCATTCGATTCCATTCCATTCCATTCCATTCCATTCCATTCCGTTCTACTCGGGTTGATTCCATTCTATTCCATTCCATTCCGTTCGATTCCATTCGATTCCATTCGATTCCATTCCATTCCATTCCATTCCCTTCCATTCCATTCTATTCCATTGAATTCCATTCCATTCCATTGCATTCCATTCCATTCCATTCCATTCCATTCCATTCCGTTCTACTCTGATTGACTCCATTCCATTCCATTCCATTCCATTCCATTCCATTCCATTCCATTCCATTCCATTCCATTCGATTCCATTCCATTCCATTCCATTCCATTCCATTCCATTCCAATACATTCCATTCTACTCTGGTTGATTCCATTCCATTCCATTCCATTCCATTCCATTCCATTCCATTCGTCTCTTTCGATTCCATTCGATTCCATTCCATTCTATTCCATTGAATTCCATTCCATTCCATTCCATTCCATTCCATTCCATTCCATTCTATTCCATTCCATTCCATTCCATTCCGTTCTACTCGAGTTGATTCCATTCCATTCCATTCCATTCCATTCCATTCCATTCCATTCCATTCCATTCCATTCCACTCCATTCCATTCGATTCCATTCGATTCCATTCCATTCCATTCCATTCCATTCCATTCCATTCCAATCCATTCCATTCTACTCGGGTTGATTCCATTCCATTCCATTCCATTCCATTCCATTCCATTCCATTCCATTCCATTCCATTCCATTCCATTGCATTCCATTCGATTCCATTCGATTCCATTCCATTCGATTCCATTCGATATCATTCGATTCCATTCCATCCCATTCCATTCCATTCCATTCCATTCCGTTCTACTCGGGTTGATTCCATTCCATTCCGTTTCATTCCATTCCATTCCATTGCATTCCGTTCTAATCGGTTTGATTCCACTCCATTCAATTCCATTCCATTCCATTCCATTCCATTCCATTCCATTCCATTCCATTCCTTTCCATTCCAACCCATTCCGTTCTACTCGGGTTGATTCCATTCCATTCCATTCCATTCCATTCCATTCCATTCCATTCCTTTCCATTCCATTCCATTCGATTCCATTCCATTCCATTCCATTCCATTTCATTCCAAACCATTCCATTCTACTCGGGTTCATCATTCCATTCCATTCCATTCCATTCCATTCCACTCGGGTTCTTTCCATTCCATTCCATTCCATTCCATTCCATTCCATTCCATTCCATTCCATTCTACTCAGGTTGATTTCCATTCCATTCCATTCCATTCCATTCCATTCCATTCCATTCCACTCCATTCCATTCCGTTCTATTCGGGTTGATTCTATTCCATTCCATTCCATTCCATTCCATTCCATTCCATTCCATTCCATTCCATTCCATTCTATTCCATTCCGTTCTACTCGGCTTGAATCCATTGAGTTCCGTTCCGTTCCGTCCCGTCCCGACACGTCCCGTCCCGTCCGGTCCCGTCCCGTCCCATCCCGTCCCGTCCCGTCCCGTGCCGATGTACTCGGGTTGATTCCATTCCACTCCGTTCCGTTCATTTCCGTTCCGTTCCATTCAGTTCCACGCGGGTTGATTCAATTCCATTCTATTCTATTCCATTCCATTCCATTCCATTCCATTCCATTCCATTCCATTCTACTCGGGTTGATTCCATGCCGTTCCGTTCTGTTCCATTGCGTCCCATCCCGACGCGTCCCGTCCCGTCCCGTCCCGTCAAATTACGTTCCGTTCTGATCGGGTTGATTCCGTTCCATTCCGTTCCGTTCCTTTCCGTTCCGTTCCATTCCGTTACACGCGGGTTGATTCAATTCCATTCTATTACATTGAATTCCATTCCATTCCATTCCATTCCATTCTACTCGGATTGATTGCATTCCATTCCATTCCATTCCAGTCCATTCCAATCCATTCCATTCTACTCGGGTTGATTCCATTCCATTCCATTCCATTCCATTCCATTCCATTCCATTCCATTCCATTCCATTCCATTCCTTTCCATTTATTCCATTCCGTTCTACTCGGGTTGATTCCATTGAGTTTGGTTACGTTCCGTTCCGTCCCATCCCGTCCCGTCCCGTCCCGTTCCGTTTTACTCGGGTTGATTCCTTTGCATTCCGTTCCGCTCGTTTCCATTCCGTTCCATTCCGTTCCACGCGGGTTGGTTCAATTCCATTCTATTCTATTCTATTCCTTTCCATTCCATTCCATTCTACTCGGGTTGATTCCATGCCGTTCCATTCCGTTCCATTCCGTCCCATCCCGACCCGTCCCATCCCGTCCCGTCCCGTCCCATCCCATTCCGTTCCACATGGGTTGATTCAATTCCTTTCGGTTACATTGAATTCCATTCCATTCCATTCTACTCGGATTGATTCCATTCCATTCCATTCCATTCCATTCCATTCCATTCCATTCCTTTCCATTCCAATCCATTCCATTCTACTCGGGTTGATTCCATTCCATTTCAATCCATTCCATTCCATTCCATTCCATTCCATTCCATTCCATTCCATTCCATTCAGTTTCATTCCATTCCATTCCATTCCTTTCCATTCCATTCCATTCCATTCCATTCTATTCCATTACATTCTACTACATTGAATTCCATTCCATTCCATTCAATTCCATTCCATTCCATTCCTTTCCATTCCATTTAGTTCTACTCGGGTTGATTCCATTCCATTCCATTCCATTCCATTCCATTCCATTCCATTCCATTCCATTCCATTCCATTGCATTCCATTCCATTCCATTCCATTACTTTCCATTCCATTCCATTCCAATCAATTCCATTCTACTCGGGTTGACTCCATTCCATTCCATTCCATTCCATTCCATTCCATTCCATTCCATTCCATTCCATTCCATTCCATTATATTCCATTCTATTCCATTCGATTCCGTTCAATTCCATTCCATTCCATTCCATTCCATTCCATTCCATTCCATTCCATTCGATTCCATTCCATTCCATTCCATTCCATTCCATTCCATTCCATTCCTTTCTATTCCATTCCATTCCATTCCATTCCATTCCATTCCATTCCATTCCATTCCGTTCTACTCGGGTTGATTCCACTCCATTCCATTCCATTCCATTCCATTCCATTCCATTCCATTCCATTCCATTCCATTCCATTCCATTCCATTCCTTTCCATTCCAACCCATTCCGTTCTACTCGGGTTGATTCCATTCCTTTCCATTCCATTCCATTCCATTCCATACCATTCCATTCCATTCCATTCCATTCCATTCCATTCCATTCCATTCCACTCCATTCCATTCCATTTCATTCCAAACCGTTCCATTCTACTCGGGTTCATCATTCCATTCCATTCCATTCCATTCCATTCCACTCGGGTTCATTCCATTCCATTCCATTCCATTCCATTCCATTCCATTCCATTCCATTCCATTCCGTTCTACTCAGGTTGATTTCCATTCCATTCCATTCCATTTCATTCCTTTCCATTCCATTCCATTCCATTCCATTCCATTCCATTCCATTCTATTCCATTCCGTTCTACTCGGCTTGAATCCATTGAGTTCCGTTCCGTTCCGTTCCGTCCCAACACGTCCCGTCCCGTCCCGTCCCGTCCCGTCCCTTCCCGTCCCGTCCCGTGCCGTTGTACTCGGGTTGATTCCGTTCCACTCCGTTCCGTTCCTTTCCGTTCCGTTCCATTCAGTTCCACGCGGGTTGATTCAATTCCATTCTATTCTATTCCATTCCATTCCATTCCATTCCATTCCATTCCATTCCATTCCATTTTACTCGGGTTAATTCCATGCCGTTCCGTTGCGTTCCATTCTGTCCCATCCCGACGCGTCCCGTCCCGTCCCGTCCCATTCCGTTCCGTTCAGATCGGGTAGATTCCGTTCCATTCCGTTCCGTTCCTTTCCGTTCCATTCCATTCCGTTACACGCGGGTTGATTCAATTCCATTCTATTACATTGAATTCCATTAAATTCCATTCCATTCCATTCTACTCGGATTGATTGCATTCCATTCCATTCCAGTCCAGTCCATTCCAATCCATTCCATTCTACTCGGGTTGATTCCATTCCATTCCATTCCATTCCATTCCATTCCATTCCATTCCATTGCGTTCCATTCGATTCGATTCCATTCCATTCCATTCCATTCCATTCCAATCCACTCCATTCTACTTGGGTTCATTCCATTCCATTCCATTCCATTCCATTCGATTCCATTCCATTCCATTCCATTCCATTCCATTCCATTCCATTCTGTTCTACTCGGGTTGATTCCACTCCATTCCATTCCATTCCATTCCATTCTATTCCATTCCATTCCATTCGATTCCATTCTATTCCATTCGATTCCATTCCATTCCATTTCATTTTATTCCAATCCATTGCATTCCATTCTATTCCATTGAATTCCATTCCATTCCATTCCATTCCATCCAATTCCATTCCTTTCCATTCCAATCCATTCCATTCTACTCGGGTTGATTCCATTCCATTCCATTCCATTCCATTCCATTCGATTCCATTCCATTCCATTCCATTCCATTCCATTCCGTTCTACTCGGGTTGATTCCATTCTATTCCATTCCATTCCGTTCGATTCCATTCGATTCCATTCGATTCCATTCCATTCCATTCCATTCCCTTCCATTCCATTCTATTCCATTGAATTCCATTCCATTCCATTGCATTCCATTCCATTCCATTCCATTCCATTCCGTTCTACTCTGATTGACTCCATTCCATTCCATTCCATTCCATTCCATTCCATTCCATTCCATTCCATTCCATTCGATTCCATTCCATTCCATTCCATTCCATTCCATTCCATTCCATTCCAATACATTCCATTCTACTCTGGTTGATTCCATTCCATTCCATTCCATTCCATTCCATTCCATTCGTCTCCATTCGATTCCATTCGATTCCATTCCATTCTATTCCATTGAATTCCATTCCATTCCATTCCATTCTATTCCATTCCATTCCATTCCATTCCATTCCACTCCATTCCATTCGATTCCATTCGATTCCATTCCATTCCATTCCATTCCATTCCAATCCATTCCATTCTACTCGGGTTGATTCCATTCCATTCCATTCCATTCCATTCCATTCCATTCCATTCCATTCCATTCCATTCCATTCCATTGCATTCCATTCCATTCCATTCCATTCCATTCCATTCCATTGCATTCCATTCGATTCCATTCGATTCCATTCCATTCGATTCCATTCGATATCATTCGATTCCATTCCATCCCATTCCATTCCATTCCATTCCATTCCGTTCTACTCGGGTTGATTCCATTCCATTCCATTCCATTCCATTCCATTCCATTCCATTCCATTCCACTCCATTCCATTCGATTCCATTCGATTCCATTCCATTCCATTCCATTCCATTCCAATCCATTCCATTCTACTCGGGTTGATTCCATTCCATTCCATTCCATTCCATTCCATTCCATTCCATTCCATTCCATTCCATTCCATTCCATTCCATTCCATTGCATTCCATTCGATTCCATTCGATTCCATTCCATTCGATTCCATTCGATATCATTCGATTCCATTCCATCCCATTCCATTCCATTCCATTCCATTCCGTTCTACTCGGGTTGATTCCATTCCATTCCTTTTCATTCCATTCCATTCCATTCCATTCCATTCCATTCCATTCCGTTCTAATCGGTTTGATTCCACTCCATTCCATTCCATTCCATTCCATTCCATTCCATTCCATTCCTTTGCATTCCAACCCATTCCGTTCTAGTCGGGTTGATTCCATTCCATTCCATTCCATTCCATTCCATTCCATTCCATTCCATTCCATTCGATTCCATTCCATTCCATTCCATTCCATTTCATTCCAAACCATTCCATTCTACTCGGGTTCATCATTCCATTCCATTCCATTCCATTCCATTCCATTCCACTCGGGTTCTTTCCATTCCATTCCATTCCATTCCATTCCATTCCATTCCATTCCATTCCATTCCATTCCGTTCTACTCAGGTTGATTTCCATTCCATTCCATTCCATTCCATTCCATTCCATTTCACTCCATTCCATTCCATTCCATTCCATTCCATTCCACTCCATTCCATTCCGTTCTATTCGGGTTGATTCCATTCCATTCCATTCCATTCCATTCCATTCCATTCCATTCCATTCCATTCCATTCTATTCCATTCCGTTCTACTCGGCTTGAATCCATTGAGTTCCGTTCCGTTCCGTTCCGTCCCGACACGTCCCGTCCCGTCCCGTCCCGTCCCGTCCCATCCCGTCCCGTCCCGTCCCGTGCCGTTGTACTCGGGTTTATTCCATTCCACTCCGTTCCGTTCATTTCCGTTCCGTTCCATTCAGTTCCACGCGGGTTGATTCAATTCCATTCTATTCCATTCCATTCCATTCCATTCCATTCCATTCCATTCCATTCCATTCCATTCTACTCGGGTTGATTCCATGCCGTTCCGTTCCGTTCCATTGCGTCCCATCCCGACGCGTCCCGTCCCGTCCCGTCCCGTCAAATTACGTTCCGTTCTGATCGGGTTGATTCCGTTGCATTCCGTTCCGTTCCTTTCCGTTCCGTTCCATTCCGTTACACGCGGGTTGATTCAATTCCATTCTATTACATTGAATTCCATTCCATTCCATTCCATTCCATTCTACTCGGATTGATTGCATTCCATTCCATTCCATTCCAGTCCATTCCAATCCATTCCATTCTACTCGGGTTGATTCCATTCCATTCCACTCCATTCCATTCCATTCCATTCCATTCCATTGCGTTCCATTCGATTCGATTCCATTCCATTCCATTCCATTCCATTCCAATCCATTCCATTCTACTTGGGTTGATTCCATTCCATTCCATTCCATTCGATTCCATTCCATTCCATTCCATTCCATTCCATTCCATTCCATTCCATTCCATTCTGTACTACTCGGGTTGATTCCACTCCATTCCATTCCATTCCATTCCATTCTATTCCATTCCATTCCATTCGATTCCATTCTATTCCATTCGATTCCATTCCATTCCATTTCATTTTATTCCATTCCATTCCATTCCATTCTATTCCATTGAATTCCATTCCATTCCATTCCATTCCATTCAATTCCATTCCATTCCATTCCTTTCCATTCCAATCCATTCCATTCTACTCGGGTTGATTCCATTCCATTCCATTCCATTCCATTCCAATCGATTCGATTCCATTCCATTCCATTCCATTCCATTCCGTTCTACTCGGGTTGATTCCATTCTATTCCATTCCATTCCGTTCGATTCCATTCGATTCCATTCGATTCCATTCCATTCCATTCCATTCCCTTCCATTCCATTCTATTCCATTGAATTCCATTCCATTCCATTGTATTCCATTCCATTCCATTCCATTCCATTCCGTTTTACTCTGATTGACTCCATTCCATTCCATTCCATTCCATTCCATTCCATTCCATTCCATTCCATTCCATTCGATTCCATTCCATTCCATTCCATTCCATGCCATTCCATTCCAATACATTCCATTCTACTCTGGTTGATTCCATTCCATTCCATTCCATTCCATTCCATTCGTTTCCATTCGATTCCATTCGATTCCATTCCATTCTATTCCATTGAATTCCATTCCATTCCATTCCATTCCATTCCATTCCATTCCATTCCATTCCATTCCATTCCATTCCGTTCTACTCGGGTTGATTCCATTCCATTCCATTCCATTCCATTCCATTCCATTCCATTCCATTCCATTCCACTCCATTCCATTCGATTCCATTCGATTCCATTCCATTCCATTCCATTCCATTCCAATCCATTCCATTCTACTCGGGTTGATTCCATTCCATTCCATTCCACTCCATTCCATTCCATTCCATTCCATTCCATTGCATTCCATTCGATTCCATTCGACTCCATTCCATTCGATTCCATTCGAGATCATTCGATTCCATTCCATCCCATTCCATTCCATTCCATTCCATTCCGTTCTACTCGGGTTGATTCCATTCCATTCCATTTCATTCCATTCCATTCCATTCCATTCCATTCGATTCAATTCGAGACCATTCCATTCCATTCCATTCCAATCCATTCCATTCTACTCGGGTTGATTCCATTCCATTCCATTCCATTCCATTCCATTCCATTCCATTCCATTCCATTCCACTCGATTCCATTCCATTCTTTCCATTCCATTCCAATCCATTCCATTCTACTCCGGTGGATTCCATTCCATTCCATTTCATTCCATTCCATTCCATTCCATTCCATTCGATTCAATTCGAGACCATTCCATTCCATTCCATTCCAATCCATTCCATTCTACTCGGGTTGATTCCATTCCATTCCATTCCATTCCATTCCATTCCATTCCATTCCATTCCATTCCGTTCTACTCGGGTTGATTCCATTCCATTCCTTTTCATTCCATTCCATTCCATTCCATTCCATTCCATTCCATTCCGTTCTAATCGGTTTGATTCCACTCCATTCCATTCCATTCCATTCCATTCCATTCCATTCCATTCCATTCCTTTGCATTCCAACCCATTCCGTTCTAGTCGGGTTGATTCCATTCCATTCCATTCCATTCCATTCCATTCCATTCCATTCCATTCCATTCGATTCCATTCCATTCCATTCCATTCCATTTCATTCCAAACCATTCCATTCTACTCGGGTTCATCATTCCATTCCATTCCATTCCATTCCATTCCATTCCACTCGGGTTCTTTCCATTCCATTCCATTCCATTCCATTCCATTCCATTCCATTCCATTCCATTCCATTCCATTCCATTCCGTTCTACTCAGGTTGATTTCCATTCCATTCCATTCCATTCCATTCCATTCCATTTCACTCCATTCCATTCCATTCCATTCCATTCCATTCCACTCCATTCCATTCCGTTCTATTCGGGTTGATTCCATTCCATTCCATTCCATTCCATTCCATTCCATTCCATTCCATTCCATTCCATTCCATTCTATTCCATTCCGTTCTACTCGGCTTGAATCCATTGAGTTCCGTTCCGTTCCGTTCCGTCCCGACACGTCCCGTCCCGTCCCGTCCCGTCCCGTCCCATCCCATCCCGTCCCGTCCCGTGCCGTTGTACTCGGGTTGATTCCATTCCACACCGTTCCGTTCATTTCCGTTCCGTTCCATTCAGTTCCACGCGGGTTGATTCAATTCCATTCTATTCCATTCCATTCCATTCCATTCCATTCCATTCCATTCCATTCCATTCCATTCTACTCGGGTTGATTCCATGCCGTTCCGTTCCGTTCCATTGCGTCCCATCCCGACGCGTCCCGTCCCGTCCCGTCCCGTCAAATTACGTTCCGTTCTGATCGGGTTGATTCCGTTGCATTCCGTTCCGTTCCTTTCCGTTCCGTTCCATTCCGTTACACGCGGGTTGATTCAATTCCATTCTATTACATTGAATTCCATTCCATTCCATTCCATTCCATTCTACTCGGGTTGATTCCATTCCATTCCACTCCATTCCATTCCATTCCATTCCATTCCATTGCGTTCCATTCGATTCGATTCCATTCCATTCCATTCCATTCCATTCCAATCCATTCCATTCTACTTGGGTTGATTCCATTCCATTCCATTCCATTCGATTCCATTCCATTCCATTCCATTCCATTCCATTCCATTCCATTCCATTCCATTCCATTCCATTCTGTACTACTCGGGTTGATTCCACTCCATTCCATTCCATTCCATTCCATTCTATTCCATTCCATTCCATTCGATTCCATTCTATTCCATTCGATTCCATTCCATTCCATTTCATTTTATTCCATTCCATTCCATTCCATTCTATTCCATTGAATTCCATTCCATTCCATTCCATTCCATTCAATTCCATTCCATTCCATTCCTTTCCATTCCAATCCATTCCATTCTACTCGGGTTGATTCCATTCCATTCCATTCCATTCCATTCCAATCGATTCGATTCCATTCCATTCCATTCCATTCCATTCCGTTCTACTCGGGTTGATTCCATTCTATTCCATTCCATTCCGTTCGATTCCATTCGATTCCATTCGATTCCATTCCATTCCATTCCATTCCCTTCCATTCCATTCTATTCCATTGAATTCCATTCCATTCCATTGTATTCCATTCCATTCCATTCCATTCCATTCCGTTTTACTCTGATTGACTCCATTCCATTCCATTCCATTCCATTCCATTCCATTCCATTCCATTCCATTCCATTCCATTCCATTCCATTCGATTCCATTCCATTCCATTCCATTCCATGCCATTCCATTCCAATACATTCCATTCTACTCTGGTTGATTCCATTCCATTCCATTCCATTCCATTCCATTCGTTTCCATTCGATTCCATTCGATTCCATTCCATTCTATTCCATTGAATTCCATTCCATTCCATTCCATTCCATTCCATTCCATTCCATTCCATTCCATTCCATTCCATTCCGTTCTACTCGGGTTGATTCCATTCCATTCCATTCCATTCCATTCCATTCCATTCCATTCCATTCCATTCCACTCCATTCCATTCGATTCCATTCGATTCCATTCCATTCCATTCCATTCCATTCCAATCCATTCCATTCTACTCGGGTTGATTCCATTCCATTCCATTCCACTCCATTCCATTCCATTCCATTCCATTCCATTGCATTCCATTCGATTCCATTCGACTCCATTCCATTCGATTCCATTCGAGATCATTCGATTCCATTCCATCCCATTCCATTCCATTCCATTCCATTCCGTTCTACTCGGGTTGATTCCATTCCATTCCATTTCATTCCATTCCATTCCATTCCATTCCATTCGATTCAATTCGAGACCATTCCATTCCATTCCATTCCAATCCATTCCATTCTACTCGGGTTGATTCCATTCCATTCCATTCCATTCCATTCCATTCCATTCCATTCCATTCCATTCCACTCGATTCCATTCCATTCTTTCCATTCCATTCCAATCCATTCCATTCTACTCCGGTGGATTCCATTCCATTCCATTCCATTCCATTCCATTCCATTCCATTCCATTCCATTCCATTCCATTCCATTCGATTCCATTCCATTCCATTCCATTCCATTCCATTCCATTCCATTCCATTCCATTCCATTCCGTTCTAGTCAGGTTGATTCCATTCTATTCCATTCCATTCCATTCCATTCCATTCCATTCCATTCCATTCCATTCCATTTCATTCCATTCTATTCCACTCCATTCTACTCCATTGAATTCCATTCCATTCCATTCTATTCCATTCCATTCCATTCCTTTCCATTCCATTTAGTTCTACTCGGGTTGATTCCATTCCATTCCATTCCATTCCATTCCATTCCATTCTATTCCATTCCATTCCATTCCATTCCATTCCATTCCATTCCATTCCATTCCATTCCATTGCATTTCATTCCATTCGATTCGATTCCATTCCATTCCATTCCATTCCATTCCATTCCATTCAATTCCATTCCATTCCATTCCATTCCGTTCCACTCGGGTTGATTCCATTCTATTCCATTCCATTCCATTCGATTCCATTCGATATCATTCGATTCCATTCCATCCCATTCCATTCCATTCCATTCCATTCCGTTCTTCTTGGGTTGATTCCATTCCATTCCATTTCATTCCATTCCATTCCATTCCACTCGATTCCATTCCATTCTTTCCATTCCATTCCAATCCATTCCATTCTACTCGGGTGGATTCCATTCCATTCCATTCCATTCCATTCCATTCCATTCCATTCCATTCGATTCCATTCCATTCCATTCCATTCCATTCCATTCCATTCCATTCCATTCCATTCCATTCCATTCCGTTCTAGTCGGGTTGATTCCATTCTATTCCATTCCATTCCATTCCATTGCATTCCATTCCATTCCATTCCATTCCATTCCATTCTATTCCACTCCATTCTACTCCATTGAATTCCATTCCATTCCATATTATTCCATTCCATTCCATTCCTTTCCATTCCATTTAGTTCTACTCGGGTTGATTCCATTCCATTCCATTCCATTCCATTCCATTCCGTTCCACTCGGGTTGATTCCATTCTATTCCATTCCATTCCATTCGATTCCATTCGATATCATTCGATTCCATTCCATCCCATTCCATTCCATTCCATTCCATTCCGTTCTTCTTGGGTTGAGTCCATTCCATTCCATTTCATTCCATTCCATTCCATTCCATTTCTTTCGATTCCATTCGATTCCATTCCATTCCATTCCATTCCAATCCATTGCATTCTACTCAGGTTGATTCCATTCCATTCCATTCCATTCCATTCCATTCCATTCCATTCCATTCCATTCCATTCCATTCCATTCGATTCCACTCGATTCCATTCCATTCCTTTCCATTCCATTCCAATCCATTCCATTCTATTCGGGTGGATTCCATTCCATTCCATTCCATTCCATTCCATTCCATTCCATTCCATTCCATTCCATTCCATTCCATTCGATTCCATTCCATTCCATTCCATTCCATTCCATTCCATTCCATTCCGTTCTAGTCAGGTTGATTCCGTTCCATTCCATTGCTTTCCATTCCATTCCATTCCATTCCATTCCATTCCATTCCATTCCATTCCATTCCATTCCATTCTATTCCATTCCATTCTACTCCATTGAATTCCATTCCATTCTATTCCATTCCATTCCATTCCATTCCTTTCCAATCCATTTAGTTCTACTCGGGTTGATTCCATTCCATTCCATTCCATTCCATTCCATTCCATTCCATTACTTTCCATTCCATTCCATTCCATTCCATTCTATTCTACTCGGGTTGACTCCATTCCATTCCATTCCACTCCATTCCATTCCGTTATATTCCATTCTATTCCATTCGATTCCGTTCGATTCCATTCCATTCCATTCGATTCCATTCCATTCCATTCGATTCCCTTCCATTCCATTCCATTCCATTCCATTCCATTCCATTCCAATCCATTCCATTCTACTCGGGTTGATTCCATTCCATTCCATTCCATTCCAATCCATTCCATTCCATTCCATTCCATTCCATTCCATTCCATTCCATTCCATTCCATTCCATTCCTTTCTATTCCATTCCATTCCATTCCATTCCATTCCATTCCATTCCATTCCATTCCATTCCATTCCATTCCATTCCATTCCGTTCTACTCGGGTTGATTCCACTCCATTCCATTCCCTTCCATTCCATTGCATTCCATTCCATTCCATTCCATTCCATTCCATTCCATTCCTTTCCATTCCAACCCATTCCTTTCTACTCGGGTTGATTCCATTCCATTCCATTCCATTCCATTCCATTGCATTCCATTCCATTCCATTCGATTCCATTCCATTCCATTCCATTCCATTTCATTCCAAACCGTTCCTTTCTACTCGGATTCATCATTCCATTCCATTCCATTCCATTCCATTCCATTCCATTCCACTCGGGTTCATTCCATTCCATTCCATTCCATTCCATTCCATTCCATTCCATTCCATTCCATTCCGTTCTACTCAGGTTGATTTCCATTCCATTCCATTCCATTCCATTCCATTCCATTCCATTCCATTCCATTCCATTCCATTCCATTCCATTCCATTCCATTCCATTCCATTCTATTCCTTTCCGTTCTACTCGGCTTGAATCCATTGAGTTCCGTTCCGTTCCTTTTCATCCCGACACGTCCCGTCCCGTCCCGACACGTCCCGTCCCGTCCCGTCTCGTCCCGTTCCGTCCCGTCCCGTCCCGTCCCGTGCCGTTGTACTCGGGTTGATTCCATTCCACTCCGTTCCGTTCCTTTCTGTTCCCTTCCATTCAGTTCCACGCGGGTTGATTCAATTCCATTCTATTCTATTCCATTCCATTCCATTCCATTCCATTCCATTCCATTCCATTCCATTCCATTCCATTTTACTTGGGTTGATTCCATGCCGTGCCATTCCGTTCCATTCCGTTCCGTTCTGATCGGGTTGATTCCGTTCCATTCCGTTCCGTTCCTTTCCATTCCATTCCATTCCGTTACACGCAGGTTGATTCAATTCCATTCTATTACATTGAATTCTATTCCATTCCATTCCATTCCATTCTACTCGGATTGATTGCATTCCATTCCATTCCATTCCAGTCCATTCCAATCCATTCCATTCTACTCGGGTTGATTCCATTCCATTCCATTCCATTCCATTCCATTCCATTCCATTCCATTCCATTCCATTCCATTGCGTTCCATTCTAATCGATTCCATTCCATTCCATTCCATTCCATTCCAATCCATTCCATTCTACTTGGGTTCATTCCATTCCATTCCATTCCATTCCATTCTATTCCATTCGATTCCATTCCATTCCATTCCATTCCATTCCATTCCATTCTGTTCTACTCGGGTTGATTCCACTCCATTCCATTCCATTCCATTCCATTCTATTCCATTCCATTCCATTCGATTCCATTCTATTCCATTCGATTCCATTCCATTCCATTTCATTTTATTCCATTCCATTCCATTCCATTCTATTCCATTGAATTCCATTCCATTCCATTCCATTCCATTCCATTCCATTCCATTCCATTCCATTCCATTCCATTCCATTCCGTTCTAGTCGGGTTGATTCCATTCTATTCCATTCCATTCCATTCCATTGCATTCCATTCCATTCCATTCCATTCCATTCCATTCCATTCCATTCCATTCCATTCCATTCCATTCCATTCCATTCCATTCCATTCCATTCCATTCCATTCCATTCCATTCCGTTCCACTCGAGTTGATTCCATTCTGTTCCATTCCATTCCATTCGATTCCATTCGATATCATTCGATTCCATTCCATCCCATTCCATTCCATTCCATTCCATTCCGTTCTTCTTGGGGTGAGTCCATTCCATTCCATTTCATTCCATTCCATTCCATTCCTTTTCTTTCGATTCCATTCGATTCCATTCCATTCCATTCCATTCCAATCCATTGCATTCTACTCAGGTTGATTCCATTCCATTCCATTCCATTCCATTCCATTCCATTCCATTCCATTCCATTCCATTCCATTCCATTCCATTCCATTCCATTCCATTCCATTCCATTCCATTCCACTCGATTCCATTCCATTCCTTTCCATTCCATTCCAATCCATTCCATTCTATTCGGGTGGATTCCATTCCATTCCATTCCATTCCATTCCATTCCATTCCATTCCATTCCATTCCATTCCATTCGATTCCATTCCATTCCATTCCATTCCATTCCATTCCATTCCATTCCATTCCGTTCTAGTCGGGTTGATTCCGTTCCATTCCATTGCATTCCATTCCATTCCATTCCAATCCATTCCATTCCATTCCATTCCATTCCATTCCATTCTATTCCATTCCATTCTACTCCATTGAATTCCATTCCATTCCATTCCATTCCATTCCATTCCATTCCTTTCCAATCCATTTAGTTCTACTCGGGTTGATTTCATTCCATTCCATTCCATTCCATTCCATTCCATTCCATTCCATTCCATTCCATTCCATTCCATTCCATTACTTTCCATTCCATTCCATTCCATTCCATTCTATTCTACTCGGGTTGACTCCATTCCATTCCATTCCACTCCATTCCATTCCGTTATATTCCATACTATTCCATTTGATTCCGTTCGATTCCATTCCATTCCATTCCATTCCATTCGATTCCATTCCATTCCATTCGATTCCCTTCCATTCCATTCCATTCCATTCCATTCCATTCCATTCCAATCCATTCCATTCTACTCGGGTTGATTCCATTCCATTCCATTCCATTCCATTCCATTCCATTCTACTCGGGTTGATTCCATGCCGTTCCGTTCTGTTCCATTGCGTCCCATCCCGACGCGTCCCGTCCCGTCCCGTCCCGTCAAATTACGTTCCGTTCTGATCGGGTTGATTCCGTTCCATTCCGTTCCGTTCCTTTCCGTTCCGTTCCATTCCGTTACACGCGGGTTGATTCAATTCCATTCTATTACATTGAATTCCATTCCATTCCATTCCATTCCATTCTACTCGGATTGATTGCATTCCATTCCATTCCATTCCAGTCCATTCCAATCCATTCCATTCTACTCGGGTTGATTCCATTCCATTCCATTCCATTCCATTCCATTCCATTCCATTCCATTCCATTCCATTCCATTCCTTTCCATTTATTCCATTCCGTTCTACTCGGGTTGATTCCATTGAGTTTGGTTACGTTCCGTTCCGTCCCATCCCGTCCCGTCCCGTCCCGTTCCGTTTTACTCGGGTTGATTCCTTTGCATTCCGTTCCGCTCGTTTCCATTCCGTTCCATTCCGTTCCACGCGGGTTGGTTCAATTCCATTCTATTCTATTCTATTCCTTTCCATTCCATTCCATTCTACTCGGGTTGATTCCATGCCGTTCCATTCCGTTCCATTCCGTCCCATCCCGACCCGTCCCATCCCGTCCCGTCCCGTCCCATCCCATTCCGTTCCACATGGGTTGATTCAATTCCTTTCGGTTACATTGAATTCCATTCCATTCCATTCTACTCGGATTGATTCCATTCCATTCCATGCCATTCCATTCCATTCCATTCCATTCCTTTCCATTCCAATCCATTCCATTCTACTCGGGTTGATTCCATTCCATTCCAATCCATTCCATTCCATTCCATTCCATTCCATTCCATTCCATTCCATTCCATTCAGTTTCATTCCATTCCATTCCATTCCTTTCCATTCCATTCCATTCCATTCCATTCCATTCTATTCCATTACATTCTACTACATTGAATTCCATTCCATTCCATTCAATTCCATTCCATTCCATTCCTTTCCATTCCATTTAGTTCTACTCGGGTTGATTCCATTCCATTCCATTCCATTCCATTCCATTCCATTCCATTCCATTCCATTCCATTCCATTCCATTGCATTCCATTCCATTCCATTCCATTACTTTCCATTCCATTCCATTCCAATCAATTCCATTCTACTCGGGTTGACTCCATTCCATTCCATTCCATTCCATTCCATTCCATTCCATTCCATTACATTCCATTATATTCCATTCTATTCCATTCGATTCCGTTCAATTCCATTCCATTCCATTCCATTCCATTCCATTCCATTCCATTCCATTCCATTCCATTCGATTCCATTCCATTCCATTCCATTCCATTCCATTCCATTCCATTCCTTTCTATTCCATTCCATTCCATTCCATTCCATTCCATTCCATTCCATTCCATTCCATTCCATTCCGTTCTACTCGGGTTGATTCCACTCCATTCCATTCCATTCCATTCCATTCCATTCCATTCCATTCCATTCCATTCCATTCCATTCCATTCCTTTCCATTCCAACCCATTCCGTTCTACTCGGGTTGATTCCATTCCTTTCCATTCCATTCCATTCCATTCCATTCCATTCCACTCCATTCCATTCCATTTCATTCCAAACCGTTCCATTCTACTCGGGTTCATCATTCCATTCCATTCCATTCCATTCCATTCCACTCGGGTTCATTCCATTCCATTCCATTCCATTCCATTCCATTCCATTCCATTCCATTCCATTCCGTTCTACTCAGGTTGATTTCCATTCCATTCCATTCCATTTCATTCCTTTCCATTCCATTCCATTCCATTCCATTCCATTCCATTCCATTCCATTCTATTCCATTCCGTTCTACTCGGCTTGAATCCATTGAGTTCCGTTCCGTTCCGTTCCGTCCCAACACGTCCCGTCCCGTCCCGTCCCGTCCCGTCCCTTCCCGTCCCGTCCCGTGCCGTTGTACTCGGGTTGATTCCGTTCCACTCCGTTCCGTTCCTTTCCGTTCCGTTCCATTCAGTTCCACGCGGGTTGATTCAATTCCATTCTATTCTATTCCATTCCATTCCATTCCATTCCATTCCATTCCATTCCATTCCATTTTACTCGGGTTAATTCCATGCCGTTCCGTTGCGTTCCATTCTGTCCCATCCCGACGCGTCCCGTCCCGTCCCGTCCCATTCCGTTCCGTTCAGATCGGGTAGATTCCGTTCCATTCCGTTCCGTTCCTTTCCGTTCCATTCCATTCCGTTACACGCGGGTTGATTCAATTCCATTCTATTACATTGAATTCCATTAAATTCCATTCCATTCCATTCTACTCGGATTGATTGCATTCCATTCCATTCCAGTCCAGTCCATTCCAATCCATTCCATTCTACTCGGGTTGATTCCATTCCATTCCATTCCATTCCATTCCATTCCATTCCATTCCATTGCGTTCCATTCGATTCGATTCCATTCCATTCCATTCCATTCCATTCCAATCCACTCCATTCTACTTGGGTTCATTCCATTCCATTCCATTCCATTCCATTCGATTCCATTCCATTCCATTCCATTCCATTCCATTCCATTCCATTCTGTTCTACTCGGGTTGATTCCACTCCATTCCATTCCATTCCATTCCATTCTATTCCATTCCATTCCATTTGATTCCATTCTATTCCATTCGATTCCATTCCATTCCATTTCATTTTATTCCAATCCATTGCATTCCATTCTATTCCATTGAATTCCATTCCATTCCATTCCATTCCATCCAATTCCATTCCTTTCCATTCCAATCCATTCCATTCTACTCGGGTTGATTCCATTCCATTCCATTCCATTCCATTCCATTCGATTCCATTCCATTCCATTCCATTCCATTCCATTCCGTTCTACTCGGGTTGATTCCATTCTATTCCATTCCATTCCGTTCGATTCCATTCGATTCCATTCGATTCCATTCCATTCCATTCCATTCCCTTCCATTCCATTCTATTCCATTGAATTCCATTCCATTCCATTGCATTCCATTCCGTTCCATTCCATTCCATTCCGTTCTACTCTGATTGACTCCATTCCATTCCATTCCATTCCATTCCATTCCATTCCATTCCATTCCATTCCATTCGATTCCATTCCATTCCATTCCATTCCATTCCATTCCATTCCATTCCAATACATTCCATTCTACTCTGGTTGATTCCATTCCATTCCATTCCATTCCATTCCATTCCATTCGTCTCCATTCGATTCCATTCGATTCCATTCCATTCTATTCCATTGAATTCCATTCCATTCCATTCCATTCTATTCCATTCCATTCCATTCCATTCCATTCCACTCCATTCCATTCGATTCCATTCGATTCCATTCCATTCCATTCCATTCCATTCCAATCCATTCCATTCTACTCGGGTTGATTCCATTCCATTCCATTCCATTCCATTCCATTCCATTCCATTCCATTCCATTCCATTCCATTGCATTCCATTCCATTCCATTCCATTCCATTCCATTCCATTGCATTCCATTCGATTCCATTCGATTCCATTCCATTCGATTCCATTCGATATCATTCGATTCCATTCCATCCCATTCCATTCCATTCCATTCCATTCCGTTCTACTCGGGTTGATTCCATTCCATTCCATTCCATTCCATTCCATTCCATTCCATTCCATTCCATTCCACTCCATTCCATTCGATTCCATTCGATTCCATTCCATTCCATTCCATTCCATTCCATTCCAATCCATTCCATTCTACTCGGGTTGATTCCATTCCATTCCATTCCATTCCATTCCATTCCATTCCATTCCATTCCATTCCATTCCATTCCATTCCATTGCATTCCATTCGATTCCATTCGATTCCATTCCATTCGATTCCATTCGATATCATTCGATTCCATTCCATCCCATTCCATTCCATTCCATTCCATTCCGTTCTACTCGGGTTGATTCCATTCCATTCCTTTTCATTCCATTCCATTCCATTCCATTCCATTCCATTCCATTCCGTTCTAATCGGTTTGATTCCACTCCATTCCATTCCATTCCATTCCATTCCATTCCATTCCATTCCATTCCTTTGCATTCCAACCCATTCCGTTCTAGTCGGGTTGATTCCATTCCATTCCATTCCATTCCATTCCATTCCATTCCATTCCATTCCATTCGATTCCATTCCATTCCATTCCATTCCATTTCATTCCAAACCATTCCATTGTACTCGGGTTCATCATTCCATTCCATTCCATTCCATTCCATTCCATTCCATTCCACTCGGGTTGTTTCCATTCCATTCCATTCCATTCCATTCCATTCCATTCCATTCCATTCCATTCCATTCCATTCCGTTCTACTCAGGTTGATTTCCATTCCATTCCATTCCATTCCATTCCATTCCATTTCACTCCATTCCATTCCATTCCATTCCATTCCATTCCACTCCATTCCATTCCGTTCTATTCGGGTTGATTCCATTCCATTCCATTCCATTCCATTCCATTCCATTCCATTCCATTCCATTCCATTCTATTCCATTCCGTTCTACTCGGCTTGAATCCATTGAGTTCCGTTCCGTTCCGTTCCGTCCCGACACGTCCCGTCCCGTCCCGTCCCGTCCCGTCCCATCCCGTCCCGTCCCGTCCCGTGCCGTTGTACTCGGGTTGATTCCATTCCACTCCGTTCCGTTCATTTCCGTTCCGTTCCATTCAGTTCCACGCGGGTTGATTCAATTCCATTCTATTCCATTCCATTCCATTCCATTCCATTCCATTCCATTCCATTCCATTCCATTCTACTCGGGTTGATTCCATGCCGTTCCGTTCCGTTCCATTGCGTCCCATCCCGACGCGTCCCGTCCCGTCCCGTCCCGTCAAATTACGTTCCGTTCTGATCGGGTTGATTCCGTTGCATTCCGTTCCGTTCCTTTCCGTTCCGTTCCATTCCGTTACACGCGGGTTGATTCAATTCCATTCTATTACATTGAATTCCATTCCATTCCATTCCATTCCATTCTACTCGGATTGATTGCATTCCATTCCATTCCATTCCAGTCCATTCCAATCCATTCCATTCTACTCGGGTTGATTCCATTCCATTCCACTCCATTCCATTCCATTCCATTCCATTCCATTGCGTTCCATTCGATTCGATTCCATTCCATTCCATTCCATTCCATTCCAATCCATTCCATTCTACTTGGGTTGATTCCATTCCATTCCATTCCATTCGATTCCATTCCATTCCATTCCATTCCATTCCATTCCATTCCATTCCATTCCATTCCATTCTGTACTACTCGGGTTGATTCCACTCCATTCCATTCCATTCCATTCCATTCTATTCCATTCCATTCCATTCGATTCCATTCTATTCCATTCGATTCCATTCCATTCCATTTCATTTTATTCCATTCCATTCCATTCCATTCTATTCCATTGAATTCCATTCCATTCCATTCCATTCCATTCAATTCCGTTCCATTCCATTCCTTTCCATTCCAATCCATTCCATTCTACTCGGGTTGATTCCATTCCATTCCATTCCATTCCATTCCAATCGATTCGATTCCATTCCATTGCATTCCATTCCATTCCGTTCTACTCGGGTTGATTCCATTCTATTCCATTCCATTCCGTTCGATTCCATTCGATTCCATTCGATTCCATTCCATTCCATTCCATTCCCTTCCATTCCATTCTATTCCATTGAATTCCATTCCATTCCATTGTATTCCATTCCATTCCATTCCATTCCATTCCGTTTTACTCTGATTGACTCCATTCCATTCCATTCCATTCCATTCCATTCCATTCCATTCCATTCCATTCCATTCCATTCCATTCCATTCGATTCCATTCCATTCCATTCCATTCCATGCCATTCCATTCCAATACATTCCATTCTACTCTGGTTGATTCCATTCCATTCCATTCCATTCCATTCCATTCGTTTCCATTCGATTCCATTCGATTCCATTCCATTCTATTCCATTGAATTCCATTCCATTCCATTCCATTCCATTCCATTCCATTCCATTCCATTCCATTCCATTCCGTTCTACTCGGGTTGATTCCATTCCATTCCATTCCATTCCATTCCATTCCATTCCATTCCATTCCATTCCATTCCACTCCATTCCATTCGATTCCATTCGATTCCATTCCATTCCATTCCATTCCATTCCAATCCATTCCATTCTACTCGGGTTGATTCCATTCCATTCCATTCCACTCCATTCCATTCCATTCCATTCCATTCCATTGCATTCCATTCGATTCCATTCGACTCCATTCCATTCGATTCCATTCGAGATCATTCGATTCCATTCCATCCCATTCCATTCCATTCCATTCCATTCCGTTCTACTCGGGTTGATTCCATTCCATTCCATTTCATTCCATTCCATTCCATTCCATTCCATTCGATTCAATTCGAGACCATTCCATTCCATTCCATTCCAATCCATTCCATTCTACTCGGGTTGATTCCATTCCATTCCATTCCATTCCATTCCATTCCATTCCATTCCATTCCATTCCACTCGATTCCATTCCATTCTTTCCATTCCATTCCAATCCATTCCATTCTACTCCGGTGGATTCCATTCCATTCCATTTCATTCCATTCCATTCCATTCCATTCCATTCGATTCAATTCGAGACCATTCCATTCCATTCCATTCCAATGCATTCCATTCTACTCGGGTTGATTCCATTCCATTCCATTCCATTCCATTCCATTCCATTCCATTCCATTCCATTCCGTTCTACTCGGGTTGATTCCATTCCATTCCTTTTCATTCCATTCCATTCCATTCCATTCCATTCCGTTCTAATCGGTTTGATTCCACTCCATTCCATTCCATTCCATTCCATTCCATTCCATTCCATTCCATTCCTTTGCATTCCAACCCATTCCGTTCTAGTCGGGTTGATTCCATTCCATTCCATTCCATTCCATTCCATTCCATTCCATTCCATTCCATTCGATTCCATTCCATTCCATTCCATTCCATTTCATTCCAAACCATTCCATTCTACTCGGGTTCATCATTCCATTCCATTCCATTCCATTCCATTCCATTCCATTCCACTCGGGTTCTTTCCATTCCATTCCATTCCATTCCATTCCATTCCATTCCATTCCATTCCATTCCATTCCATTCCGTTCTACTCAGGTTGATTTCCATTCCATTCCATTCCATTCCATTCCATTCCATTTCACTCCATTCCATTCCATTCCATTCCATTCCATTCCACTCCATTCCATTCCGTTCTATTCGGGTTGATTCCATTCCATTCCATTCCATTCCATTCCATTCCATTCCATTCCATTCCATTCCATTCTATTCCATTCCGTTCTACTCGGCTTGAATCCATTGAGTTCCGTTCCGTTCCGTTCCGTCCCGACACGTCCCGTCCCGTCCCGTCCCGTCCCGTCCCATCCCGTCCCGTCCCGTCCCGTGCCGTTGTACTCGGGTTGATTCCATTCCACTCCGTTCCGTTCATTTCCGTTCCGTTCCATTCAGTTCCACGCGGGTTGATTCAATTCCATTCTATTCCATTCCATTCCATTCCATTCCATTCCATTCCATTCCATTCCATTCCATTCTACTCGGGTTGATTCCATGCCGTTCCGTTCCGTTCCATTGCGTCCCATCCCGACGCGTCCCGTCCCGTCCCGTCCCGTAAAAATTACGTTCCGTTCTGATCGGGTTGATTCCGTTGCATTCCGTTCCGTTCCTTTCCGTTCCGTTCCATTCCATTACACGCGGGGTGATTCAATTCCATTCTATTACATTGAATTCCATTCCATTCCATTCCATTCCATTCTACTCGGATTGATTGCATTCCATTCCATTCCATTCCAGTCCATTCCAATCCATTCCATTCTACTCGGGTTGATTCCATTCCATTCCACTCCATTCCATTCCATTCCATTCCATTCCATTGCGTTCCATTCGATTCGATTCCATTCCATTCCATTCCATTCCATTCCAATCCATTCCATTCTACTTGGGTTGATTCCATTCCATTCCATTCCATTCGATTCCATTCCATTCCATTCCATTCCATTCCATTCCATTCCATTCCATTCCATTCCATTCTGTACTACTCGGGTTGATTCCACTCCATTCCATTCCATTCCATTCCATTCTATTCCATTCCATTCCATTCGATTCCATTCTATTCCATTCGATTCCATTCCATTCCATTTCATTTTATTCCATTCCATTCCATTCCATTCTATTCCATTGAATTCCATTCCATTCCATTCCATTCCATTCAATTCCATTCCATTCCATTCCTTTCCATTCCAATCCATTCCATTCTACTCGGGTTGATTCCATTCCATTCCATTCCATTCCATTCCAATCGATTCGATTCCATTCCATTCCATTCCATTCCATTCCGTTCTACTCGGGTTGATTCCATTCTATTCCATTCCATTCCGTTCGATTCCATTCGATTCCATTCGATTCCATTCCATTCCATTCCATTCCCTTCCATTCCATTCTATTCCATTGAATTCCATTCCATTCCATTGTATTCCATTCCATTCCATTCCATTCCATTCCGTTTTACTCTGATTGACTCCATTCCATTCCATTCCATTCCATTCCATTCCATTCCATTCCATTCCATTCCATTCCATTCCATTCCATTCGATTCCATTCCATTCCATTCCATTCCATGCCATTCCATTCCAATACATTCCATTCTACTCTGGTTGATTCCATTCCATTCCATTCCATTCCATTCCATTCGTTTCCATTCGATTCCATTCGATTCCATTCCATTCTATTCCATTGAATTCCATTCCATTCCATTCCATTCCATTCCATTCCATTCCATTCCATTCCATTCCATTCCATTCCGTTCTACTCGGGTTGATTCCATTCCATTCCATTCCATTCCATTCCATTCCATTCCATTCCATTCCATTCCACTCCATTCCATTCGATTCCATTCGATTCCATTCCATTCCATTCCATTCCATTCCAATCCATTCCATTCTACTCGGGTTGATTCCATTCCATTCCATTCCACTCCATTCCATTCCATTCCATTCCATTCCATTGCATTCCATTCGATTCCATTCGACTCCATTCCATTCGATTCCATTCGAGATCATTCGATTCCATTCCATCCCATTCCATTCCATTCCATTCCATTCCGTTCTACTCGGGTTGATTCCATTCCATTCCATTTCATTCCATTCCATTCCATTCCATTCCATTCGATTCAATTCGAGACCATTCCATTCCATTCCATTCCAATCCATTCCATTCTACTCGGGTTGATTCCATTCCATTCCATTCCATTCCATTCCATTCCATTCCATTCCATTCCATTCCACTCGATTCCATTCCATTCTTTCCATTCCATTCCAATCCATTCCATTCTACTCCGGTGGATTCCATTCCATTCCATTCCATTCCATTCCATTCCATTCCATTCCATTCCATTCCATTCCATTCCATTCCATTCGATTCCATTCCATTCCATTCCATTCCATTCCATTCCATTCCATTCCATTCCATTCCGTTCTAGTCAGGTTGATTCCATTCTATTCCATTCCATTACATTCCATTCCATTCCATTCCATTCCATTCCATTCCATTTCATTCCATTCTATTCCACTCCATTCTACTCCATTGAATTCCATTCCATTCCATTCTATTCCATTCCATTCCATTCCTTTCCATTCCATTTAGTTCTACTCGGGTTGATTCCATTCCATTCCATTCCATTCCATTCCATTCCATTCTATTCCATTCCATTCCATTCCATTCCATTCCATTCCATTCCATTCCATTCCATTCCATTGCATTTCATTCCATTCGATTCGATTCCATTCCATTCCATTCCATTCCATTCCATTCCATTCAATTCCATTCCATTCCATTCCATTCCGTTCCACTCGGGTTGATTCCATTCTATTCCATTCCATTCCATTCGATTCCATTCGATATCATTCGATTCCATTCCATCCCATTCCATTCCATTCCATTCCATTCCGTTCTTCTTGGGTTGATTCCATTCCATTCCATTTCATTCCATTCCATTCCATTCCACTCGATTCCATTCCATTCTTTCCATTCCATTCCAATCCATTCCATTCTACTCGGGTGGATTCCATTCCATTCCATTCCATTCCATTCCATTCCATTCCATTCCATTCCATTCGATTCCATTCCATTCGATTCCATTCCATTCCATTCCATTCCATTCCATTCCATTCCATTCCATTCCGTTCTAGTCGGGTTGATTCCATTCTATTCCATTCCATTCCATTCCATTGCATTCCATTCCATTCCATTCCATTCCATTCCATTCTATTCCACTCCATTCTACTCCATTGAATTCCATTCCATTCCATATTATTCCATTCCATTCCATTCCTTTCCATTCCATTTAGTTCTACTCGGGTTGATTCCATTCCATTCCATTCCATTCCATTCCATTCCGTTCCACTCGGGTTGATTCCATTCTATTCCATTCCATTCCATTCGATTCCATTCGATATCATTCGATTCCATTCCATCCCATTCCATTCCATTCCATTCCATTCCGTTCTTCTTGGGTTGAGTCCATTCCATTCCATTTCATTCCATTCCATTCCATTCCATTTCTTTCGATTCCATTCGATTCCATTCCATTCCATTCCATTCCAATCCATTGCATTCTACTCAGGTTGATTCCATTCCATTCCATTCCATTCCATTCCATTCCATTCCATTCCATTCCATTCCATTCGATTCCACTCGATTCCATTCCATTCCTTTCCATTCCATTCCAATCCATTCCATTCTATTCGGGTGGATTCCATTCCATTCCATTCCATTCCATTCCATTCCATTCCATTCCATTCCATTCCATTCCATTCGATTCCATTCCATTCCATTCCATTCCATTCCATTCCATTCCATTCCGTTCTAGTCAGGTTGATTCCGTTCCATTCCATTGCTTTCCATTCCATTCCATTCCATTCCATTCCATTCCATTCCATTCCATTCCATTCCATTCCATTCTATTCCATTCCATTCTACTCCATTGAATTCCATTCCATTCTATTCCATTCCATTCCATTCCATTCCTTTCCAATCCATTTAGTTCTACTCGGGTTGATTCCATTCCATTCCATTCCATTCCATTCCATTCCATTCCATTCCATTACTTTCCATTCCATTCCATTCCATTCCATTCCATTCTATTCTACTCGGGTTGACTCCATTCCATTCCATTCCACTCCATTCCATTCCGTTATATTCCATTCTATTCCATTCGATTCCGTTCGATTCCATTCCATTCCATTCCATTCCATTCGATTCCATTCCATTCCATTCGATTCCCTTCCATTCCATTCCATTCCATTCCATTCCATTCCATTCCATTCCAATCCATTCCATTCTACTCGGGTTGATTCCATTCCATTCCATTCCATTCCAATCCATTCCATTCCATTCCATTCCATTCCATTCCATTCCATTCCATTCCATTCCATTCCATTCCTTTCTATTCCATTCCATTCCATTCCATTCCATTCCATTCCATTCCATTCCATTCCATTCCATTCCATTCCATTCCATTCCGTTCTACTCGGGTTGATTCCACTCCATTCCATTCCCTTCCATTCCATTGCATTCCATTCCATTCCATTCCATTCCATTCCATTCCATTCCTTTCCATTCCAACCCATTCCTTTCTACTCGGGTTGATTCCATTCCATTCCATTCCATTCCATTCCATTCCATTCCATTCCATTCCATTCCATTCCATTCCATTGCATTCCATTCCATTCCATTCGATTCCATTCCATTCCATTCCATTCCATTTCATTCCAAACCGTTCCTTTCTACTCGGATTCATCATTCCATTCCATTCCATTCCATTCCATTCCATTCCATTCCACTCGGGTTCATTCCATTCCATTCCATTCCATTCCATTCCATTCCATTCCATTCCATTCCATTCCGTTCTACTCAGGTTGATTTCCATTCCATTCCATTCCATTCCATTCCATTCCATTCCATTCCATTCCATTCCATTCCATTCCATTCCATTCTATTCCTTTCCGTTCTACTCGGCTTGAATCCATTGAGTTCCGTTCCGTTCCTTTTCATCCCGACACGTCCCGTCCCGTCCCGACACGTCCCGTCCCGTCCCGTCTCGTCCCGTTCCGTCCCGTCCCGTCCCGTCCCGTGCCGTTGTACTCGGGTTGATTCCATTCCACTCCGTTCCGTTCCTTTCTGTTCCCTTCCATTCAGTTCCACGCGGGTTGATTCAATTCCATTCTATTCTATTCCATTCCATTCCATTCCATTCCATTCCATTCCATTCCATTCCATTCCATTCCATTTTACTTGGGTTGATTCCATGCCGTGCCATTCCGTTCCATTCCGTTCCGTTCTGATCGGGTTGATTCCGTTCCATTCCGTTCCGTTCCTTTCCATTCCATTCCATTCCGTTACACGCAGGTTGATTCAATTCCATTCTATTACATTGAATTCTATTCCATTCCATTCCATTCCATTCTACTCGGATTGATTGCATTCCATTCCATTCCATTCCATTCCATTCCATTCCATTCCATTCCATTCCATTCCATTCCATTCCTTTCTATTCCATTCCATTCCATTCCATTCCATTCCATTCCATTCCATTCCATTCCATTGCGTTCCATTCGAATCGATTCCATTCCATTCCATTCCATTCCATTCCAATCCATTCCATTCTACTTGGGTTCATTCCATTCCATTCCATTCCATTCCATTCTATTCCATTCGATTCCATTCCATTCCATTCCATTCCATTCCATTCCATTCTGTTCTACTCGGGTTGATTCCACTCCATTCCATTCCATTCCATTCCATTCTATTCCATTCCATTCCATTCGATTCCATTCTATTCCATTCGATTCCATTCCATTCCATTTCATTTTATTCCATTCCATTCCATTCCATTCTATTCCATTGAATTCCATTCCATTCCATTCCATTCCATTCCATTCCATTCCATTCCATTCCATTCCATTCCATTCCGTTCTAGTCGGGTTGATTCCATTCTATTCCATTCCATTCCATTCCATTGCATTCCATTCCATTCCATTCCATTCCATTCCATTCCATTCCATTCCATTCCATTCCATTCCATTCCATTCCATTCCATTCCGTTCCACTCGAGTTGATTCCATTCTGTTCCATTCCATTCCATTCGATTCCATTCGATATCATTCGATTCCATTCCATCCCATTCCATTCCATTCCATTCCATTCCGTTCTTCTTGGGGTGAGTCCATTCCATTCCATTTCATTCCATTCCATTCCATTCCTTTTCTTTCGATTCCATTCGATTCCATTCCATTCCATTCCATTCCAATCCATTGCATTCTACTCAGGTTGATTCCATTCCATTCCATTCCATTCCATTCCATTCCATTCCATTCCATTCCATTCCATTCCATTCCATTCCATTCCATTCCACTCGATTCCATTCCATTCCTTTCCATTCCATTCCAATCCATTCCATTCTATTCGGGTGGATTCCATTCCATTCCATTCCATTCCATTCCATTCCATTCCATTCCATTCCATTCCATTCCATTCCATTCGATTCCATTCCATTCCATTCCATTCCATTCCATTCCATTCCATTCCATTCCGTTCTAGTCGGGTTGATTCCGTTCCATTCCATTGCATTCCATTCCATTCCATTCCATTCCATTCCATTCCATTCCATTCCATTCCATTCCATTCTATTCCATTCCATTCTACTCCATTGAATTCCATTCCATTCCATTCCATTCCATTCCATTCCTTTCCAATCCATTTAGTTCTACTCGGGTTGATTTCATTCCATTCCATTCCATTCCATTCCATTCCATTCCATTCCATTCCATTCCATTCCATTCCATTCCATTACTTTCCATTCCATTCCATTCCATTCCATTCTATTCTACTCGGGTTGACTCCATTCCATTCCATTCCACTCCATTCCATTCCGTTATATTCCATACTATTCCATTTGATTCCGTTCGATTCCATTCCATTCCATTCCATTCCATTCGATTCCATTCCATTCCATTCGATTCCCTTCCATTCCATTCCATTCCATTCCATTCCATTCCATTCAAATCCATTCCATTCTACTCGGGTTGATTCCATTCCATTCCATTCCATTCCAATCCATTCCATTCCATTCCATTCCATTCCATTCCATTCCATTCCATTCCATTCCATTCCATTCCATTCCATTCCTTTCTATTCCTTTCCATTCCATTCCATTCCATTCCATTCCATTCCATTCCATTCCATTCCATTCCATTCCATTCCATTCCATTCCATTCCGTTCTACTCGGGTTGATTCCACTCCATTCCATTCCCTTCCTTTCCATTGCATTCCATTCCATTCCATTCCATTCCATTCCATTCCTTTCCATTCCAACCCATTCCTTTCTACTCGGGTTGATTCCATTCCATTCCATTCCATTCCATTCCATTCCATTCCATTCCATTCCATTCCATTCCATTCCATTCCATTCCATTCCATTCCATTCCATTCCATTCCATTCGATTCCATTCCATTCCATTCCATTCCATTTCATTCCAAACCGTTCCATTCTACTCGGATTCATCATTCCATTGCATTCCATTCCATTCCATTCCACTCGGGTTCATTCCATTCCATTCCATTCCATTCCATTCCATTCCATTCCATTCCATTCCATTCCATTCCATTCCGTTCTACTCAGGTTGATTTCCATTCCATTCCATTCCATTCCATTCCATTCCATTCCATTCCATTCCATTCCATTCCATTCCATTCCATTCCATTCCATTCTATTCCATTCCGTTCTACTCGGCTTGAATCCATTGAGTTCCGTTCCGTTCCGTTTCGTCCCGACACGTCCCGTCCCATCCCGACACGTCCCGTCCCGTCCCGTCTCGTCCCGTCCCGTCCCGTCCCGTCCCGTCCCGTCCCGTGCCGTTGTACTCGGGTTGATTCCATTCCACTCCGTTCCGTTCCTTTCCGTTCCCTTCCATTCAGTTCCACGCGGGTTGATTCAATTCCATTCTATTCTATTCCATTCCATTCCATTCCATTCCATTCCATTCCATTCCATTCCATTCCATTTTACTTGGGTTGATTCCATGCCGTGCCATTCCGTTCCATTCCGTTCCGTTCTGATCGGGTTGATTCCGTTCCATTCCGTTCCGTTCCTTTCCATTCCATTCCATTCCGTTACACGCAGGTTGATTCAATTCCATTCTATTACATTGAATTCTATTCCATTCCATTCCATTCCATTCTACTCGGATTGATTGCATTCCATTCCGTTCCATTCCAGTCCATTCCAATCCATTCCTTTCTACTCGGGTTGATTCCATTCCATTCCATTCCATTCCATTCCATTCCATTCCATTCCATTGCGTTCCATTCGAATCGATTCCATTCCATTCCATTCCATTCCATTCCATTCCAATCCATTCCATTCTACTTGGGTTCATTCCCTTCCATTCCATTCCATTCCATTCTATTCAATTCGATTCCATTCCATTCCATTCCATTCCATTCCATTCCATTCTGTTCTACTCGGGTTGATTCCACTCCATTCCATTCCATTCCATTCCATTCTATTCCATTCCATTCCATTCGATTCCATTCTATTCCATTCGATTCCATTCCATTCCATTTCATTTTATTCCATTCCATTCCATTCCATTCTATTCCATTGAATTCCATTCCATTCCATTCCATTCCATTCCATTCCGTTCTACTCGGGTTGATTCCACTCCATTCCATTCCATTCCATTCCATTCCATTCCATTCCATTCCATTCCATTCCACTCGGGTTGAGCATTCCATTCGATTCCATTCCATTCCATTCCATTCCATTCCATTCCATTCCGTTCCACTCGGGCTCATTCCATTCCATTCCATTCCATTCCATTCCATTCCATTCCATTCCATTCCGTTCTACTCGGGTTGATTTCCATTCCATTCCATTCCATTCCATTCCACTCCATTCCATTCCATTCCATTCCATTCCATTCCATTCCATTCCATTCCATTCCATTCCATTCCTTTCCATTTATTCCATTCCGTTCTACTCGGGTTGATTCCATTGAGTTTGGTTCCGTTCCGTTCCGTCCCGTCCCGTCCCGTCCCGTCCCGTTCCGTTTTACTCGGGTTGATTCCTTTGCATTCCGTTCCGCTCGTTTCCATTCCGTTCCATTCCGTTCCACGCGGGTTGGTTCAGTTCCATTCTATTCTATTCTATTCCTTTCCATTCCATTCCATTCTACTCTGGTTGATTCCATGCCGTTCCATTCCGTTCCATTCCGTCCCATTCCGACCCGTCCCATCCCGTCCCTTCCCGTCCCATCCCGTTCCGTTCCACATGGGTTGATTCAATTCCTTTCGGTTACATTGAATTCCATTCCATTCCATTCTACTCGGATTGATTCCATTCCATTCCATTCCATTCCATTCCAATCCATTCCATTCTACTCGGGTTGATTCCATTCCATTCCATTCCATTCCATTCCATTCCATTCCATTCCATTCCATTCCATTCCATTCCATTCCATTCAGTTTCATTCCACTCGATTCCATTCCATTCCATTCCATTCCATTCCATTCCATTCGATTCCATTCCATTCCATTCCATTCCATTCCGTTCTAGTCGGGTTGATTCCATTCTATTCCATTCCATTCCATTCCATTCCATTCCATTCTATTCCATTCCATTCTACTCCATTGAATTCCATTCCATTCCATTCTATTCCATTCCATTCCATTCCTTTCCATTCCATTTAGTTCTACTCTGGTTGATTCCATTCCATTCCATTCCATTCCATTCCATTCCATTCCATTCCATTCCATTCCATTCCATTCCATTCCATTACTTTCCATTCCATTCCATTCCAATCCATTCCATTCTACTCGGGTTGACTCCATTCCATTCCATTCCATTCCATTCCATTCCATTCCATTCCATTCCATTCCATTATATTCCATTCCATTCCATTCGATTCCGTTCGATTCCATTCCATTCCATTCGATTCCATTCAATTCCATTCGATTCCATTATATTCCATTCCATTCCATTCGATTCCGTTCGATTCCATTCCATTCCATTCGATTCCATTCAATTCCATTCGATTCCATTCGATTCCATTCCATTCCATTCCATTCCATTCCATTCCATTCCATTCCATTCCATTCTACACGGGTTGATTCCATTCCATTCCATTCCATTCCATTCTATACGGGTTGATTCCATTCCATTCCATTCCATTCCATTCCATTCCATTCCATTCCATTCCATTATATTCCATTCCATTCCATTCCATTCCGTTCGATTCCATTCCATTCCATTCGATTCCATTCGATTCCATTCGATTCCATTCCATTCCATTCCATTCCATTCCATTCCATTCCATTCCATTCTACACGGGTTGATTCCATTCCATTCCATTCCATTCCATTCCATTCCATTCCATTCCATTATATTCCATTCCATTCCATTCGATTCCGTTCGATTCCATTCCATTCCATTCGATTCCATTCGATTCCATTCGATTCCATTCGATTCCATTCCATTCCATTCCATTCCATTCCATTCCATTCCATTCCATTCTACACGGGTTGATTCCATTCCATTCCATTCCATTCCATTCTATACGGGTTGATTCCATTCCATTCCATTCCATTCCATTCCATTCCATTCCATTCCTTTCCATTCCATTCTACTCGGGTTGATTCCACTCCATTCCATTCCATTCCATTCCATTCCATTCCATTCCATTCCATTCCATTCCATTCCATTGCATTCCATTCGAATCGATTCCATTCCATTCCATTCCATTCCATTCCAATCCATTCCATTCTACTTGGGTTCATTCCATTCCATTCCATTCCATTCCATTCTATTCCATTCGATTCCATGCCATTCCATTCCATTCCATTCCATTCCATTCTGTTCTACTCGGGTTGATTCCACTCCATTCCATTCCATTCCATTCCATTCTATTCCATTCCATTCCATTCGATTCCATTCTATTCCATTCGATTCCATTCCATTCCATTTCATTTTATTCCATTCCATTCCATTCCATTCTATTCCATTGAATTCCATTCCATTCCATTCCATTCCATTCCATTCCATTCCGTTCTACTCGGGTTGATTCCACTCCATTCCATTCCATTCCATTCCATTCCATTCCATTCCATTCCATTCCATTCCATTCCACTCGGGTTGAGCATTCCATTCGATTCCATTCCATTCCATTCCATTCCATTCCATTCCATTCCACTCGGGCTCATTCCATTCCATTCCATTCCATTCCGTTCCATTCCATTCCATTCCATTCCGTTCCATTCCATTCCATTCCATTCCATTCCATTCCATTCCATTCCATTCCATTCCATTCCATTCCGTTCTACTCGGGTTGATTTCCATTCCATTCCATTCCATTCCTTTCCACTCCATTCCATTCCATTCCATTCCATTCCATTCCATTCCATTCCTTTCCATTTATTCCATTCCGTTCTTCTCGGGTTGATTCCATTGAGTTTGGTTCTGTTCCGTTCCGTCCCGTCCCGTCCCGTCCCGTCCCGTTCCGTTTTACTCGGGTTGATTCCTTTGCATTCCGTTCCGCTCGTTTCCATTCCGTTCCATTCCGTTCCACGCGGGTTGGTTCAGTTCCATTCTATTCTATTCTATTCCATTCCATTCCATTCCATTCTACTCGGGTTGATTCCATGCCGTTCCATTCCGTTCCATTCCGTCCCATTCCGACCCGTCCCATCCCGTCCCTTCCCGTCCCATCCCGTTCCGTTCCACGTGGGTTGATTCAATTCCTTTCGGTTACATTGAATTCCATTCCATTCCATTCTACTCGGATTGATTCCATTCCATTCCATTCCATTCCATTCCATTCCATTCCATTCCATTCCATTCCATTCCATTCCAATCCATTCCATTCTACTCGGGTTGATTCCATTCCATTCCATTCCATTCCATTCCATTCCATTCCATTCCATTCCATTCCATTCCATTCCATTCCATTCAGTTTCATTCCATTCCATTCCATTCCATTCCATTCCATTCCATTCCATTCGATTCCATTCCATTCCATTCCATTACATTCCGTTCTAGTCGGGTTGATTCCATTCTATTCCATTCCATTCCATTCCATTCCATTCCATTCCATTCTATTCCATTCCATTCTACTCCATTGAATTCCATTCCTTTCCATTCTATTTCATTCCATTCCATTCCTTTCCATTCCATTTAGTTCTACTCTGGTTGATTCCATTCCATTCCATTCCATTCCATTCCATTCCGTTCTACTCGGGTTGATTTCCATTCCATTCCATTCCATTCCTTTCCACTCCATTCCATTCCATTCTATTCCATTCCATTCCATTCCTTTCCATTCCATTTAGTTCTACTCTGGTTGATTCCATTCCATTCCATTCCATTCCATTCCATTCCATTCCATTCCATTCCATTCCATTCCATTCCATTCCATTACTTTCCATTCCATTCCATTCCAATCCATTCCATTCTACTCGGGTTGACTCCATTCCATTCCATTCCATTCCATTCCATTCCATTCCATTCCATTCCATTCCATTATATTCCATTCCATTCCATTCGATTCCGTTCGATTCCATTCCATTCCATTCGATTCCATTCGATTCCATTCGATTCCATTCGATTCCATTCCATTCCATTCCATTCCATTCCATTCCATTCCATTCCATTCTACACGGGTTGATTCCATTCCATTCCATTCCATTCCATTCTATACGGGTTGATTCCATTCCATTCCATTCCATTCCATTCCATTCCATTCCATTCCATTATATTCCATTCCATTCCATTCGATTCCGTTCGATTCCATTCCATTCCATTCGATTCCATTCGATTCCATTCGATTCCATTCCATTCCATTCCATTCCATTCCATTCCATTCCATTCTACACGGGTTGATTCCATTCCATTCCATTCCATTCCATTCCATTCCATTATATTCCATTCCATTCCATTCGATTCCGTTCGATTCCATTCCATTCCATTCGATTCCATTCGATTCCATTCGATTCCATTCGATTCCATTCCATTCCATTCCATTCCATTCCATTCCATTCCATTCCATTCTACACGGGTTGATTCCATTCCATTCCATTCCATTCCATTCTATACGGGTTGATTCCATTCCATTCCATTCCATTCCATTCCATTCCATTCCATTCCTTTCCATTCCATTCTACTCGGGTTGATTCCACTCCATTCCATTCCATTCCATTCCATTCCATTCCATTCCATTCCATTCCATTCCATTGCATTCCATTCGAATCGATTCCATTCCATTCCATTCCATTCCATTCCAATCCATTCCATTCTACTTGGGTTCATTCCATTCCATTCCATTCCATTCCATTCTATTCCATTCGATTCCATGCCATTCCATTCCATTCCATTCCATTCCATTCCATTCTGTTCTACTCTGGTTGATTCCACTCCATTCCATTCCATTCCATTCCATTCTATTCCATTCCATTCCATTCGATTCCATTCTATTCCATTCGATTCCATTCCATTCCATTTCATTTTATTCCATTCCATTCCATTCCATTCTATTCCATTGAATTCCATTCCATTCCATTCCATTCCATTCCATTCCATTCCATTCCGTTCTACTCGGGTTGATTCCACTCCATTCCATTCCATTCCATTCCATTCCATTCCATTCCATTCCATTCCATTCCATTCCACTCGGGTTGAGCATTCCATTCGATTCCATTCCATTCCATTCCATTCCATTCCATTCCATTCCATTCCACTCGGGCTCATTCCATTCCATTCCATTCCATTCCATTCCATTCCATTCCATTCCATTCCATTCCATTCCATTCCATTCCGTTCTACTCGGGTTGATTTCCATTCCATTCCATTCCATTCCTTTCCACTCCATTCCATTCCATTCCATTCCATTCCATTCCATTCCATTCCATTCCATTCCTTTCCATTTATTCCATTCCGTTCTTCTCGGGTTGATTCCATTGAGTTTGGTTCTGTTCCGTTCCGTCCCGTCCCGTCCGGTCCCGTCCCGTTCCGTTTTACTCGGGTTGATTCCTTTGCATTCCGTTCCGCTCGTTTCCATTCCATTCCATTCCGTTCCACGCGGGTTGGTTCAGTTCCATTCTATTCTATTCTATTCCATTCCATTCCATTCCATTCTACTCGGGTTGATTCCATGCCGTTCCATTCCGTTCCATTCCGTCCCATTCCGACCCGTCCCATCCCGTCCCTTCCCGTCCCATCCCGTTCCGTTCCACGTGGGTTGATTCAATTCCTTTCGGTTACATTGAATTCCATTCCATTCCATTCTACTCGGATTGATTCCATTCCATTCCATTCCATTCCATTCCATTCCATTCCATTCCATTCCATTCCATTCCATTCCATTCCAATCCATTCCATTCTACTCGGGTTGATTCCATTCCATTCCATTCCATTCCATTCCATTCCATTCCATTCCATTCCATTCCATTCCATTCCATTCCATTCAGTTTCATTCCATTCCATTCCATTCCATTCCATTCCATTCCATTCCATTCCATTCCATTCCATTCCATTCCATTACATTCCGTTCTAGTCGGGTTGATTCCATTCTATTCCATTCCATTCCATTCCATTCCATTCCATTCCATTCCATTCTATTCCATTCCATTCTACTCCATTGAATTCCATTCCATTCCATTCTATTTCATTCCATTCCATTCCTTTCCATTCCATTTAGTTCTACTCTGGTTGATTCCATTCCATTCCATTCCATTCCATTCCATTCCATTCCATTCCATTCCATTCCATTCCATTCCATTACTTTCCATTCCATTCCATTCCAATCCATTCCATTCTACTCGGGTTGACTGCATTCCATTCCATTCCATTCCATTCCATTCCATTCCATTCCATTCCATTATATTCCATTCCATTCCATTCGATTCCGTTCGAATCCATTCCATTCCATTCGATTCCATTCGATTCCATTCGATTCCATTTGATTCCATTCCATTCCATTCCATTCCATTCCATTCCATTCCATTCCATTCCAATCCATTTCATTCTACACGGGTTGATTCCATTCCATTCCATTCCATTCCATTCCATTCCATTCCGTTCCATTCCATTCCTTTTGATTCCATTCCATTCCATTAAATTCCATTCCATTCCATTCCATTCCATTCCATTCCATTCCATTCCATTCGTTTCCATTCCGCTCTACTCGGGTTGATTCCACTCCATTCCATTCCATTCCATTCCATTCCATTCCATTCCATTCTATTCCATTCCATTCCATTCCATTCCATTCCATTCCATTCCATTCCATTCCGTTCTAGTCGGGTTGATTCCATTCTATTCCATTCCATTCCATTCCATTCCATTCCATTCCATTCCATTCCATTCCATTCCATTCCATTCCATTCCATTCCATTCCATTCTATTCCATTCCACTCTACTCCATTGAATTCCATTCCATTCCATTCAATTCCATTCCATTCCATTCCTTTCCATTCCATTTAGTTCTACTCGGGTTGATTCCATTCCATTCCATTCCATTCCATTACTTTCCATTCCATTCCATTCCAATCCATTCCATTCTACTCGGGTTGACTCCATTCCATTCCATTCCATTCCATTATATTGCATTCTATTCCATTCGATTCCGTTTGATTCCATTCCATTCCATTCCATTCCATTCCATTTCATTCCATTCCATTCCATTCCATTCCATTCCATTCGATTCCATTCCATTCCATTCGATTCCATTCCATTCCATTCCATTCCATTCCATTCCATTACAATCCATTCCACTCTACTCGGGTTGATTCCATTCCATTCCATTCCATTCCATTCCATTCCATTCCATTCCATTCCTTTCTATTCCATTCCATTCCATTCCATTCCATTCCATTCCATTCCATTCCATTCCATTCCATTCCATTCCATTCCGTTCTAATCGGTTTGATTCCACTCCATTCCATTCCATTCCATTCCATTCCATTCCATTCCATTCCATTTCTTTCCTTTCCATTCCAACCCATTCCGTTCTACTCGGGATGATTCCATTCCATTCCATTCCATTCCATTCCATTCCATTCCATTCCATTCCATTCCATTCCATTCCATTCCATTCGATTCCATTCGATTCCATTCCATTCCATTCCATTCCATTTCATTCCAAACCATTCCATTCTACCCGGGTTCATCATTCCATTCCATTCCATTCCACTCGGGTTCTTTCCATTCCATTCCATTCCATTCCATTCCATTCCATTCGATTCCATTCCATTCCATTCGATTCCATTCCATTCCATTCCATTCCATTCTATTCCATTCCATTCTACTCCATTGAATTCCATTCCATTCCATTCAATTCCATTCCATTCCATTCCTTTCCATTCCATTTAGTTCTACTCGGGTTGATTCCATTCCATTCCATTCCATTCCATTCCATTCCATTCCATTACTTTCCATTCCATTCAATTCCAATCCATTCCATTCTACTCGGGTTGACTCCATTCCATTCCATTCCATTATATTCCATTCTATTCCATTCGATTCCGTTCGATTCCATTCCATTCCATTCCATTCCATTCCATTCCATTCCATTCCATTCCATTCGATTCCATTCCATTCCATTCCATTCCATTCCATTCCATTCCATTCCATTCCATTCCATTCCATTTACTCCATTCCGTTCTACTCGGGTTGATTCCATTGAGTTTGGTTCCGTTCCGTTCCGTCCCGTCCCGTCCCGTCCCGTCCCGTCCCGTCCCGTGCCGTTTTACTCGGGTTGATTCCTTTCCATTCCGTTCCGCTCGTTTCCGTTACGTTCCATTCTGTTCCATGCGGGTTGGTTCAATTCCATTCTATTCTATTCTATTCCTTTCCTTTCCATTCCATTCCATTCCATTCCATTCCATTCTACTCGGGTTGATTCCATGCCATTCCGTTCCGTTCCATTCCGTCTCATCCCGACCCGTCCCATCCCGTCCCGTCCCGTCCCATCCCGTTCCGTTCCACATGGGTTGAATCAATTCCTTTCGGTTACATTGAATTCCATTCCATTCCATTCTACTCGGATTGATTCCATTCCATTCCATTCCATTCCATTCCATTCGATTCCATTCCATTCCATTCCTTTCCATTCCAATCCATTCCATTCTACTCGGGTTGATTCCATTCTATTCCATTCCATTCCATTCCATTCCATTCCATTCCATTCCATTTCATTCCATTCCATTCCGTTCTAATCGGTTTGATTCCACTCCATTCCATTCCATTCCATTCCATTCCATTCCATTCCATTCCATTCCATTCCGTTCTACTCAGGTTGATTTCCATTCCATTCCATTCCATTCCATTCCATTCCATTCCATTCCGTTCCATTCCTTTCCTCTCGGGTTGATTCCATTCAATTCCAATCCATTCCATTCGATTCCATTCGATATCATTCGATTCCATTCCATCCCATTCCATTCCATTCCATTCCATTCCGTTCTACTCGGGTTGATTCCATTCCATTCCATTTCATTGCATTCCATTCCATTCCATTTCTTTCGATTCCATTCGATTCCATTCCATTCCATTCCATTCCAATCCATTCCATTCTACTCAGGTTGATTCCATTCCATTCCATTCCATTCCATTCCATTCCATTCCATTTCATTCCATTCGATTCCACTCGATTCCATTCCATTCCTTTCCATTCCATTCCAATCCATTCCATTCTACTCGGGTGGATTCCATTCCATTCCATTCCATTCCATTCCATTCCATTCCATTCCATTCCATTCCATTCCATTCCATTCCATTCCGTTCTAGTCGGGTTGATTCCATTCCATTCCATTCCATTCCATTCCATTCCATTCCATTCCATTCCATTCCATTCCATTCCATTCCATTCCATTCCATTCTAATCCATTGAATTCCATTCCATTCCATTCCATTCCATTCCATTCCATTCCATTCCTTTCCATTCCATTTAGTTCTCCTCGGGTTGATTCCATTCCATTCCATTCCATTCCATTCCATTCCATTCCATTCCATTCCATTCCATTCCATTACTTTCCATTCCATTCCATTCCATTCCATTCCATTCTACTCGGGTTGACTCCATTCCATTCCATTCCATTCCATTCCATTATATTCCATTCTATTCCATTCCATTCCATTCGATTCCATTCCATTCCATTCGATTCCATTCCATTATATTCCATTCTATTCCATTCCATTCCATTCGATTCCATTCCATTCCATTCGATTCCATTCCATTCCATTCCATTCCATTCCATTCCATTCCATTCCATTCCATTCCATTCCATTCCATTCCTTTCCATTTACTCCATTCCGTTCTACTCGGGTTGATTCCATTGAGTTTGGTTCCGTTCCGTTCCGTCCCGTTCCGTCCCGTCCCGTCCCGTCCCGTGCCGTTTTACTCGGGTTGATTCCTTTCCATTCCGTTCCGCTCGTTTCCGTTACGTTCCATTCTGTTCCACGCGGGTTGGTTCAATTCCATTCTATTCTATTCTATTCCTTTCCTTTCCATTCCATTCCATTCCATTCCATTCTACTCTGGTTGATTCCATGCCATTCCGTTCCGTTCCATTCCGTCTCATCCCGACCCGTCCCATCCGGTCCCGTCCCGTCCCATCCCGTTCCGTTCCACATGGGTTGAATCAATTCCTTTCGGTTACATTGAATTCCATTCCATTCCATTCTACTCGGATTGATTCCATTCCATTCCATTCCATTCCATTCCATTCGATTCCATTCCATTCCATTCCTTTCCATTCCAATCCATTCCATTCTACTCGGGTTGATTCCATTCTATTCCATTCCATTCCATTCCATTCCATTCAATTCCATTCTATTCCATTCCATTCCATTCCATTCCATTCCATTCCATTCCATTCGATTCCGTTCCATTCCATTCCATTCCATTCCATTCCATTCCATTCCATTCCATTCCATTCTGTTCTACTCGGGTTGATTCCATTCTATTCCATTCCATTCCGTTCGATTCCATTTGATTCCATTCGATTCCATTCCATTCCATTCCATTCCCTTCCATTCCATTCTATTCCATTGAATTCCATTCCAATGCAATCCATTCCATTCCATTCCGTTCTACTCTGATTGATTCCATTCCATTCCATTCCATTCCATTCCATTCCATTCCATTCCATTCGATTCCATTCCATTCCATTCCATTCCATTCCTTTCCATTCCAATCCATTCCATTCTACTCGGGTTGATTCCATTCTATTCCATTCCATTCCATTCCATTCCATTCAATTCCATTCTATTCCATTCCATTCCATTCCATTCCATTCCATTCCATTCCATTCGATTCCGTTCCATTCCATTCCATTCCATTCCATTCCATTCCATTCCATTCCATTCCATTCTGTTCTACTCGGGTTGATTCCATTCTATTCCATTCCATTCCGTTCGATTCCATTTGATTCCATTCGATTCCATTCCATTCGATTCCATTCCATTCTATTCCATTGAATTCCATTCCATTCCATTCCATTCCATTCCATTCCATTCCAATCCATTCCGTTCTTCTCGGGTTGATTCCATTCCATTCCATTCCATTCCATTCCATTCCATTCCATTCCATTCCATTCCATTCCACTGCATTCCATTCGATTCTTTTGATTCCATTCCATTCCATTCCATTCCATTCCAATCCATTCCATTCTACTCGGGTTGACTCCATTCCATTCCATTCCATTCCATTCCATTCCATTCCATTCCATTCCATTCAATTCCAATTCTTTCCTTTCCATTCCAACACATTCCGTTCTACTCGGGTTGATTCCATTGCATTCCATTCCATTCCATTCCATTCCATTCCATTCCATTCCATTCCATTCCATTCGATTCCATTCGATTCCATTCCATTCCATTCCGTTCCATTTCATTCCAAACCATTCCATTCTACCCGGGTTCATCATTCCATTCCATTCCATTCCATTCCATTCCACTCGGGTTCTTTCCATTCCATTCCATTCCATTCCATTCCGTTCCATTCCATTCCGTTCTACTCAGGTTGATTTCCATTCCATTCCATTCCATTCCATTCCATTCCATTCCATTCCATTCCATTCCGTTCCATTCCTTTCCTCTCGGGTTGATTCCATTCTATTCCATTCCATTCCATTCGATTCCATTCGATATCATTCGATTCCATTCCATCCCATTCCATTCCATTCCATTCCATTCCGTTCTACTCGGGTTGATTCCATTCCATTCCATTTCATTGCATTCCATTCCATTCCATTTCTTTCGATTCCATTCGATTCCATTCCATTCCATTCCATTCCATTCCAATCCATTCCATTCTACTCAGGTTGATTCCATTCCATTCCATTCCATTCCATTCCATTCCATTCCATTTCATTCCATTCGATTCCACTCGATTCCATTCCATTCCTTTCCATTCCATTCCAATCCATTCCATTCTACTCGGGTGGATTCCATTCCATTCCATTCCATTCCATTCCATTCCATTCCATTCCATTCCATTCCATTCCATTCCATTCCGTTCTAGTCGGGTTGATTCCATTCCATTCCATTCCATTCCATTCCATTCCATTCCATTCCATTCCATTCCATTCCATTCCATTCCATTCCATTCTATTCCATTCCATTCTACTCCATTGAATTCCATTCCATTCCATTCCATTCCATTCCATTCCATTCCATTCCATTCCATTCCTTTCCATTCCATTTAGTTCTACTCGGGTTGATTCCATTCCATTCCATTCCATTCCATTCCATTCCATTCCATTCCATTCCATTCCATTACTTTCCATTCCATTCCATTCCAATCCATTCCATTCTACTCGGGTTGACTCCATTCCATTCCATTCCATTCCATTCCATTATATTCCATTCTATTCCATTCGATTCCGTTCGATTCCATTCCATTCCATTCCATTCCATTCCATTCCATTCCATTCCATTCCATTCCATTCGATTCCATTCCATTCCATTCCATTCCATTCCATTCCATTCCATTCCATTCCATTCCATTCCATTCCATTCCTTTCCATTTACTCCTTTCCGTTCTACTCGGGTTGATTCCATTGAGTTTGGTTCCGTTCCGTTCCGTCCCGTCCCGTCCCGTCCCGTGCCGTTTTACTCGGGTTGATTCCTTTCCATTCCGTTCCGCTCGTTTCCGTTACGTTCCATTCTGTTCCACGCGGGTTGGTTCAATTCCATTCTATTCTATTCTATTCCTTTCCTTTCCATTCCATTCCATTCTACTCGGGTTGATTCCATGCCATTCCGTTCCGTTCCATTCCGTCTCATCCCGACCCGTCCCATCCCGTCCCGTCCCGTCCCATCCCGTTCCGTTCCACATGGGTTGAATCAATTCCTTTCGGTTACATTGAATTCCATTCCCTTCCATTCTACTCGGATTGATTCCATTCCATTCCATTCCATTCCATTCCATTCGATTCCATTCCATTCCATTCCTTTCCATTCCAATCCATTCCATTCTACTCGGGTTGATTCCATTCTATTCCATTCCATTCCATTCCATTCCATTCCATTCCATTCCATTTCATTCCATTCCATTCCGTTCTAATCGGTTTGATTCCACTCCATTCCATTCCATTCCATTCCATTCCATTCCATTCCATTCCATTCCAATTCTTTCCTTTCCATTCCAACCCATTCCGTTCTACTCGGGTTGATTCCATTCCATTCCATTCCATTCCATTCCATTCCATTCCATTCCATTCCATTCCATTCCATTCCATTCCATTCCATTCGATTCCATTCGATTCCATTCCATTCCATTCCGTTCCATTTCATTCCAAACCATTCCATTCTACCCGGGTTCATCATTCCATTCCATTCCATTCCATTCCATTCCACTCGGGTTCTTTCCATTCCATTCCATTCCATTCCATTCCATTCCATTCCGTTCTACTCAGGTTGATTTCCATTCCATTCCATTCCATTCCATTCCATTCCATTCCATTCCATTACGTTCCATTCCTTTCCTCTCGGGTTGATTCCATTCTATTCCATTCCATTCCATTCGATTCCATTCGATATCATTCGATTCCATTCCATCCCATTCCATTCCATTCCATTCCATTCCGTTCTACTCGGGTTGATTCCATTCCATTCCATTTCATTGCATTCCATTCCATTCCATTTCTTTCGATTCCATTCGATTCCATTCCATTCCATTCCATTCCAATCCATTCCATTCTACTCAGGTTGATTCCATTCCATTCCATTCCATTCCATTCCATTCCATTCCATTCCATTTCATTCCATTCGATTCCACTCGATTCCATTCCATTCCTTTCCATTCCATTCCAATCCATTCCATTCTACTCGGGTGGATTCCATTCCATTCCATTCCATTCCATTCCATTCCATTCCATTGCATTCCATTCCATTCCATTCCATTCCGTTCTAGTCGGGTTGATTCCATTCCATTCCATTCCATTCCATTCCATTCCATTCCATTCCATTCCATTCCATTCCATTCTATTCCATTCCATTCTACTCCATTGAATTCCATTCCATTCCATTCCATTCCATTCCATTCCATTCCTTTCCATTCCATTTAGTTCTACTCGGGTTGATTCCATTCCATTCCATTCCATTCCATTCCATTCCATTCCATTCCATTCCATTCCATTCCATTACTTTCCATTCCATTCCATTCCAATCCATTCCATTCTACTCGGGTTGACTCCATTCCATTCCATTCCATTCCATTCCATTATATTCCATTCTATTCCATTCGATTCCGTTTGATTCCATTCCATTCCATTCCATTCCATTCCATTCCATTCCATTCCATTCCATTCCATTCCATTCGATTCCATTCCATTCCATTCGATTCCATTCCATTCCATTCCATTCCATTCCATTCCATTCCATTCCATTCCATTCCATTCCATTCCATTCCATTCCATTCCTTTCCATTTACTCCATTCCGTTCTACTCGGGTTGATTCCATTGAGTTTGGTTCCGTTCCGTTCCGTCCCGTCCCGTCCCGTCCCGTCCCGTCCCGTGCCGTTTTACTCGGGTTGATTCCTTTCCATTCCGTTCCGCTCGTTTCCGTTACGTTCCATTCTGTTCCACGCGGGTTGGTTCAATTCCATTCTATTCTATTCTATTCCTTTCCTTTCCATTCCATTCCATTCCATTCCATTCTACTCTGGTTGATTCCATGCCATTCCGTTCCGTTCCATTCCGTCTCATCCCGACCCGTCCCATCCCGTCCCGTCCCGTCCCATCCCGTTCCGTTCCACATGGGTTGAATCAATTCCTTTCGGTTACATTGAATTCCATTCCATTCCATTCTACTCGGATTGATTCCATTCCATTCCATTCCATTCCATTCCATTCGATTCCATTCCATTCCATTCCTTTCCATTCCAATCCATTCCATTCTACTCGGGTTGATTCCATTCTATTCCATTCCATTCCATTCCATTCCATTCCATTCCATTCTATTCCATTCCATTCCATTCCATTCCATTCCATTCCATTCCATTCGATTCCATTCCATTCCATTCCATTCCATTCCATTCCATTCCATTCCATTCCATTCTGTTCTACTCGGGTTGATTCCATTCTATTCCATTCCATTCCGTTCGATTCCATTTGATTCCATTCGATTCCATTCCATTCCATTCCATTCCCTTCCATTCCATTCTATTCCATTGAATTCCATTCCAATGCATTCCATTCCATTCCATTCCGTTCTACTCTGATTGATTCCATTCCATTCCATTCCATTCCATTCCATTCCATTCCATTCCATTCGATTCCATTCCATTCCATTCCATTCCATTCCATTCCATTCCAATACATTCCATTCTACTCTGGTTGATTCCATTCCATTCCATTCCATTCCATTCCATTCCATTCGTCTCCATTCAATTCCATTCGATTCCATTCCATTCTATTCCATTGAATTCCATTCCATTCCATTCCATTCCATTCCATTCCATTCCATTCCAATCCATTCCGTTCTACTCGGGTTGATTCCATTCCATTCCATTCCATTCCATTCCATTCCATTCCATTCCACTGCATTCCATTCGATTCCATTCGATTCCATTCCATTCCATTCCAATCCATTCCATTCTACTCGGGTTGACTCCATTCCATTCCATTCCATTCCATTCCATTCCATTCCATTCCATTCCATCCCATTCCATTCCATTCCATTCCATTCCGTTCTACTCGGGTTGATTCCATGTCATTCCATTTCATTCCATTCCATTCCATTCCATTTCTTTCGATTCCATTCGATTCCATTCCATTCCATTCCATTCCAATCCATTCCATTCTACTCAGGTTGATTCCATTCCATTCCATTCCATTCCATTCCATTCCATTCCATTCCATTCCATTCCATTCGATTCCACTCGATTCCATTCCATTCCTTTCCATTCCATTCCAATCCATTCCATTCTACTCGGGTGGATTCCTTTCCATTCCATTCCATTCCATTCCATTCCATTCCATTCCATTCCATTCCATTCCATTCCATTCCATTCCATTCCATTCCATTCCATTCCATTCCATTCCATTCCATTCCGTTCTAGTCGGGTTGATTCCATTCCATTCCATTCCATTCCATTCCATTCCATTCCATTCCATTCAATTCCATTCCATTCCATTCCATTCCATTCCATTCCTTTCCATTCCAACCCATTCCGTTCTACTCGGGTTGATTCCATTCCATTCCATTGAATTCCATTCCATTCCATTCCATTCCATTCCATTCCATTCCATTCGATTCCATTCCATTCCATTCCATTCCAAACCATTCCATTCTACTCGGGTTCATTCCATTCCATTCCATTCCATTCCATTCCATTCCATTCCATTCCATTCCACTCGGGTGCATTCCATTCCATTCCATTCCATTCCATTCCATTCCATTCCATTCCATTCCATTCCGTTCTGCTCAGGTTGATTTCCATTCCATTCTATTCCATTCCATTCCATTCCATTCCATTCCATTCCATTCCATTCCATTCCATTCCATTCCATTCCATTCCATTCCATTCCATTCCGTTCTACTCGGCTTGAATCCATTGAGTTCCGTTCCGTTCCGTTCCGTCCCGACACGTCCCGTCCAGTCCCGTCCCGTGCCGTTTTACTCGGGTTGATTCCTTTGCATTCCGTTCCGCTCGTTTCCGTTACGTTCCATTCCGTTCCACGCGGGTTGGTTCAATTCCATTCTATTCTATTCTATTCCTTTCCCTTCCATTCCATTCCATTCCATTCCATTCTACTCGGGTTGATTCCATGCCATTCCGTTCCGCTCCATTCCGTTCCACGCGGGTTGGTTCAATTCCATTCTATTCTATTCTATTCCTTTCCCTTCCATTCCTTTCCATTCCATTTAGTTCTACTCGGGTTGATTCCATTCCATTCCATTCCATTCCTTTCCATTCCATTCCAATCCATTCCATTCCATTACTTTCCATTCCATTCCATTCCAATCCATTCCATTCTACTCGGGTTGACTCCATTCCATTCCACTCCATTACATTACATTCCATTATATTCCATTCCATTCCATTCGATTCCGTTCGATTCCATTCCATTCCATTCCATTCCATTCCATTCCATTCCATTCCATTCCATTCGATTCCATTCCATTCCATTCCATTCCATTCCATTCCATTCCAATCCATTCCATTCTACTCGGGTTGATTCAATTCCATTCCATTCCATTCCATTCCATTCCATTCCATTCCATTCCTTTCGATTCCATTCCTTTCCATTCCATTCCATTCCATTCCATTCCATTCCGTTCTACTCGGGTTGATTCCACTCCATTCCATTCCATTCCATTCCATTCCATTCCATTCCATTCCTTTCCATTCCAACCCATTCCGTTCTACTCGGGTTGATTCCATTCCATTCCATGGAATTCCATTCCATTCCATTCCATTCCATTCCATTCCATTCCATTCGATTCCATTCCATTCCATTCCATTCCATTCCAATCCATTCCATTCCACTCGGGTTCATTCCATTCCATTCCATTCCATTCCATTCCATTCCATTCCATTCCATTCCACTCGGGTGCATTCCATTCCATTCCATTCCATTCCATTCCATTCCATTCCGTTCTGCTCAGGTTGATTTCCATTCCATTCCATTCCATTCCATTCCATTCCATTCCATTCCATTCCATTCCATTCCATTCCATTCCATTCCATTCCGTTCTACTCTGCTTGAATCCATTGAGTTCCGTTCCGTTCCGTTCCGTCCCGACACGTCCCGTCCCGTCCCGTCCCGTCCCGTCCCGTCCCGTGCCGTTTTACTCGGGTTGATTCCTTTCCATTCCGTTCCGCTCGTTTCCGTTACGTTCCATTCCGTTCCACGCGGGTTGGTTCAATTCCATTCTATTCTATTCTATTCCTTTCCCTTCCATTCCATTCCATTCCATTCCATTCTACTCGGGTTGATTCCATGCCATTCCGTTCCGCTCCATTCCGTTCCACGCGGGTTGGTTCAATTCCATTCTATTCTATTCTATTCCTTTCCCTTCCCTTCCATTCCATTCCATTCCATTCTACTCGGGTTGATTCCATGCCATTCCGTTCCGTTCCATTCCGTCCCATCCCGACCCGTCCCATCCCGTCCCGTCCCGTCCCATCCCGTTCCGTTCCACATGGGCTGATTCAGTTCCTTTCGGTTACATTGAATTCCATTCCATTCCATTCTACTCGGATTGATTCCATTCCATTCCATTCCATTCCATTCCATTCCATTCCATTCCATTCCATTCCATTTCATTCCATTCCATTCCATTCCATTGCGTTCCATTCGATTCGATTCCATTCCATTCCTTTCCATTCCATTCCAATCCATTCCATTCTACTTGGGTTGATTCCATTCCATTCCATTCCATTCCATTCCATTCCATTCCATTCCATTCCATTCCATTCCACTCGATTCCATTCCATTCCATTCCATTCCATTCCAATCCATTCCATTCTACTCGGGTGGATTCCATTCCATTCCATTCCTTTCCATTCCATTCCATTCCATTCCATTCCATTACATTCCATTCGGTTCCATTCCATTCCATTCCATTCCATTCCATTCCATTCCATTCCATTCCATTCCGTTCTAATCGGGTTGATTCCATTCTATTCCATTCCATTCCATTCCATTCCATTCCATTCCATTCCATTCCATTCCATTCCATTCTATTCCATTCCATTCTACTCCATTGAATTCCATTCCATTCCATTCTATTCCATTCCATTCCATTCCTTTCCATTCCATTTAGTTCTACTCGGGTTGATTCCATTCCATTCCATTCCATTCCTTTCCATTCCATTCCAATCCATTCCATTCCATTCCTTTCCATTCCATTCCATTCCAATCCATTCCATTCTACTCGGGTTGACTCCATTCCATTCCATTCCATTACATTACATTCCATTATATTCCATTCCATTCCATTCGATTCCGTTCGATTCCACTCCATTCCATTCCATTCCATTCCATTCCATTCCATTCCATTCGATTCCATTCCATTCCATTCTATTCCATTCCATTCCATTCCATTCCATTCCATTCCATTCCATTCCATTCCAATCCATTCCATTCTACTCGGGTTGATTCAATTCCTTTCCATTCCATTCCATTCCATTCCATTCCATTCCATTCCATTCCATTCCTTTCGATTCCATTCCATTCCATTCCATTCCATTCCATTCCATTCCATTCCATTCCATTCCATTCCGTTCTACTCGGGTTGATTCCATTCCATTCCATTCCATTCCATTCCATTCCATTCCATTCCATTCCAACCCATTCCGTTCTACTCGGGTTGATTCCATTCCATTCCATTGAATTCCATTCCATTCCATTCCATTCCATTCCATTCCATTCGATTCCATTCCTTTCTACTCCATTGAATTCCATTCCATTAAATTCTATTCCATTCCATTCCATTCCTTTCCATTCCCTTTAGTTCTACTCGGGTTGATTCCATTCCATTCCATTCCATTCCTTTCCATTCCATTCCAATCCATTCCATTCCATTCCTTTCCATTCCATTCCATTCCAATCCATTCCATTCTACTCGGGTTGACTCCATTCCATTCCATTCCATTACATTACATTCCATTATATTCCATTCCATTCCATTCGATTCCGTTCGATTCCACTCCATTCCATTCCATTCCATTCCATTCCATTCCATTCCATTCGATTCCATTCCATTCCATTCGATTCCATTCCATTCCATTCCATTCCATTCCATTCCATTCCATTCCATTCCAATCCATTCCATTCTACTCGGGTTGATTCAATTCCATTCCATTCCATTCCATTCCATTCCATTCCATTCCATTCCATTCCATTCCATTCCTTTCGATTCCATTCCATTCCATTCCATTCCATTCCATTCCATTCCATTCCATTCCATTCCATTCCATTCCGTTCTACTCGGGTTGATTCCATTCCATTCCATTCCATTCCATTCCATTCCATTCCATTCCATTCCATTCCATTCCATTCCATTCCATTCCTTTCCATTCCAACCCATTCCGTTCTACTCGGGTTGATTCCATTCCATTCCATTGAATTCCATTCCATTCCATTCCATTCCATTCCATTCCATTCCATTCCATTCCATTCCATTCCAAACCATTCCATTCTACTCGGGTTAATTCTTTCCATTCCATTCCATTCCATTCCATTCCATTCCATTCCACTCGGGTGCATTCCATTCCATTCCATTCCATTCCATTCCATTCCATTCCATTCCATTCCGTTCTGCTCAGGTTGATTTCCATTCCATTCTATTCCATTCCATTCCATTCCATTCCATTCCATTCCATTCCATTCCATTCCATTCCATTCCATTCCATTCCATTCCATTCCATTCCGTTCTACTCGGCTTGAATCCATTGAGTTCCGTTCCGTTCCGTTCCGTCCCGACACGTCCCGTCCAGTCCCGTCCCGTGCCGTTTTACTCGGGTTGATTCCTTTGCATTCCGTTCCGCTCGTTTCCGTTACGTTCCATTCCGTTCCACGCGGGTTGGTTCAATTCCATTCTATTCTATTCTATTCCTTTCCCTTCCATTCCATTCCATTCCATTCCATTCTACTTGGGTTGATTCCATGCCATTCCGTTCCGCTCCATTCCGTTCCACGCGGGTTGGTTCAATTCCATTCTATTCTATTCTTTTCCTTTCCCTTCCATTCCATTCCATTCCATTCCATTCTACTCGGGTTGATTCCATGCCATTCCGTTCCGTTCCATTCCGTCCCATCCCGACCCGTCCCATCCCGTCCCGTCCCGTCCCATCCCGTTCCGTTCCACATGGGTTGATTCAATTCCTTTCGGTTACATTGAATTCCATTCCATTCCATTCTACTCGGATTGATTCCATTCCATTCCATTCCATTCCATTCCATACAATTCCATTCCATTCCATTTCATTGCATGCCATTCCATTCCATTTCTTTCGATTCCATTCGTTTCCATTCCATTCCATTCCATTCCAATCCATTCCATTCTACTCGGGTTGATTCCATTCCATTCCATTCCATTCCATTCCATTCCATTCCATTCCATTCCATTCCATTCCATTCCACTCGATTCCATTCCATTCCTTTCCATTCCATTCCAATCCATTCCATTCTACTCGGGTGGATTCCATTCCATTCCATTCCATTCCATTCCATTCCATTCCATTCCATTCCATTCCATTCCATTCGATTCCATTCCATTCCATTCCATTCCATTCCATTCCATTCCGTTCTAGTCGGGTTGATTCCATTCTATTCCATTCCATTCCATTCCATTCCATTCCATTCCATTCCATGCCATTCCATTCTATTCCATTCCCTTCTACTCCATTGAATTCCATTCCATTCCATTCAATTCCATTCCATTCCATTCCTTTCCATTCCATTTAGTTCTACTCGGGTTGATTCCATTCCATTCCATTCCATTCCATTCCATTCCATTCCATTCCATTCCATTCCATTCCATTACTTTCCATTCCATTCCATTCCAATCCATTCCATTCTACTCGGGTTGACTCCATTCCATTCCATTCCATTCCATTCCATTCCATTCCATTCCATTCCATTCGATTCCATTCCATTCCATTCGATTCCATTCCATTCCATTGCATTCCATTCCATTCCATTCCATTCCAATCCATTCCTTTCTACTCTGGTTGATTCCATTCCATTCCATTCCATTCCATTCCATTCCATTCCATTCCATTCCATTCCGTTCTACTCGGGTTGATTCCACTCCATTCCATTCCATTCCATTCCATTCCATTCCATTCCATTCCATTCCATTCCTTTCCATTCCAACCCATTCCGTTCTACTCGGGTTGATTCCATTCCATTCCATTCCATTCCGTTCCATTCCATTCCATTCCATTCCATTCCATTCCATTCGATTCCATTCCATTCCGTTCCATTCCAAACCATTCCATTCTACACGGGTTCATCATTCCATTCCATTCCATTCCATTCCATTCCATTCCACTTGGGTTCATTCCATTCCATTCCATTCCATTGCATTCCATTCCATTCCATTCCACTCGGGTGCATTCCATTCCATTCCATTCCATTCCATTCCATTCCATTCCATTCCATTCCATTCCATTCCATTCCATTCCATTCCATTCCATTCCATTCCATTCCATTCCATTCCATTCCATTCCGTTCTACTCGGCTTGAGTCCATTGAGTTCCGTTCCGTTCCGTTCCGTCCCGACACGTCCCGTCCCGTCCCGTCCCGTGCCGTTTTACTCGGGTTGATTCCTTTCCATTCCGTTCCGCTCGTTTCCGTTAAGTTCCATTCCGTTCCACGCGGGTTGGTTCAATTCCATTCTATTCTATTCTATTCCTTTCCCTTCCATTCCATTCCATTCCATTCCATTCTACTCGGGTTGATTCCATGCCATTCCGTTCCGCTCCATTCCGTTCCACGCGGGTTGGTTCAATTCCATTCTATTCTATTCTATTCCTTTCCCTTCCATTCCATTCCATTCCATTCCATTCTACTCGGGTTGATTCCATGCCATTCCGTTCTGTTCCATTCCGTCCCATCCCGACCCGTCCCATCCCGTCCCGTCCTGTCCCATCCCGTTCTGTTCCACATGGGTTGATTCAATTCCTTTCGGTTACATTGAATTCCATTCCATTCCATTCTACTCGGATTGATTCCATTCCATTCCATTCCATTCCATTCCATTCCATTCCATTCGATTCCATTCCATTCCATTCCATTCCATTCCATTCCATTCCATTGCGTTCCATTCAATTCGATTCCATTCCATTCCATTCCATTCCATTCCAATCCATTCCATTCTACTTGGGTTGATTCCATTCCATTCCATTCCATTCCATTCGATTCCATTCAATTCCATTCCATTCCATTCCATTCCATTCCATTCCATTCCATTCCATTCCATTCCATTCCATTCCATTCCATTCCATTCCATTCTGTTCTACTCGGGTTGATTCCACTCCATTCCATTCCATTCTATTCCATTCCATTCCATTCAATTCCATTCTATTCCATTCGATTCCATTCCATTCCATTTCATTTTATTCCATTCCATTCCATTCCATTCCATTCCATTCCATTCCATTCCATTCCATTCCATTCCGTTCTACTCGGGTTGATTCCACTCCATTCCATTCCATTCCATTCCATTCCATTCCATTCCACTCGGGTTGATCATTCCATTCCATTCCATTCAATTCCATTCCATTCCATTCCATTCCATTCCATTCCATTCCACTCGGGCTCATTCCATTCCATTCCATTCCATTCCATTCCATTCCATTCCATTCCATTCCGTTCCATTCCATTCCGTTCTACTCGGTTTGATTTCCATTCAATTCCATTCCATTCCATTCCATACCATTCCATTCCATTCCATTCCATTCCATTCCATTCCTTTCCATTTACTCCATTCTTTTCTACTCGGGTTGATTCCATTGAGTTTGGTTCCGTTCCGTTCCGTCCCATCCCGTCCCGTCCCGTCCCGTCCCGTGCCGTTTTACTCGGGTTGATTCCTTTCCATTCCGTTCCGCTCGTTTCCGTTGCGTTCCATTCCGTTCCACGCGGGTTGGTTCAATTCCATTCTATTCTATTCTATTCCTTTCCATTCCATTCCATTCCATTCCATTCCATTCTACTCGGGTTGATTCCATGCCATTCCGTTCCGTTCCATTCCGTCCCATCTCGACCCGTCCCATCACGTCCCGTCCCGTCCGATCCCGTTCCGTTCCACATGGGTTGATTCAATTCCTTTCGGTTACATTGAATTCCATTCTATTCCATTCTACTCGGATTGATTCCATTCCATTCCATTCCATTCCATTCCATTCCATTCCATTCCATTCCATTCCATTCGATTCCATTCCATTCCTTTCCATTCCAATCCATTCCATTCTACTCGGGTTGATTCCATTCTATTCCATTCCATTCCATTCCATTCCATTCCATTCCATTCCATTCCATTCCATTCCATTCCATTCCATTCCATTCCATTCTACTCGGGTTGATTCCATTCTATTCCATTCCATTCCGTTCGATTCCATTTGATTCCATTCGATTCCATTCCATTCCATTCCATTCCCTTCCATTCCATTCTATTCCATTGAATTCCATTCCATTCCATTCCATTCCATTCCATTCCATTCCGTTCTACTCTGATTGATTCCATTAAATTCCATTCCATTCCATTCCATTCCATTCCATTCCATTCCATTCCATTCCATTCCATTCCAATACATTCCATTCCATTCCATTCCAATACATTCCATTCTACTCTGGTTGATTCCATTCCATTCCATTCCATTCCATTCCATTCGTCTCCATTCGATTCCATTCGATTCCATTCCATTCCATTCCATGGAATTCCATTCCATTCCATTCCATTCCATTCCATTCCATTCCATTCCATTCCATTCCATTCCATTCCATTCCATTCAGTTCTACTCGGGTTGATTCCATTCCATTCCTTTCCATTCCATTCCATTCCATTCCATTCCATTCCACTCCATTCCATTCGATTCCATTCGATTCCATTCCATTCCATTCCATTCCATTCCATTCCAATCCATTCCATTCTACTCGGGTTGATTCCATTCCATTCCATTCCATTCCATTCCATTCCATTCCATTCCATTCCATTGCATTCCATTCGATTCCATTAGATTCCATTCCATTCCATTCCATTCCATTCCATTCCATTCCATTCCATTCCATTCCATTCCGTTCCACTCGGGTTGATTCCATTCTATTCCATTCCATTCCATTCTATTCCATTCGATATCATTCGAATCCATTCCATCCCATTCCATTCCATTCCATTCCATTCCGTTCTACTCGGGTTGATTCCATTCCATTCCATTTCATTCCATTCCATTCCATTCCATTCCATTCCATTCCATTCGATTCCATTCCATTCCATTCCATTCCATTCCGTTCTAGTCGGGTTGATTCCATTCTATTCCATTCCATTCCATTCCATTCCATTCCATTCCATTCCATTCCATTCCATTCCATTCCATTCTACTCCATTGAATTCCATTCCATTCCACTCAATTCCATTCCATTCCATTCCTTTCCATTCCATTTAGTTCTACTCGGGTTGATTCCATTCCATTCCATTCCATTCCATTCCATTCCATTCCATTCCATTCCATTCCATTACTTTCCATTCCATTGCATTCCAATCCATTCCATTCTACTCGGGTTGACTCCATTCCATTCCATTCCATTCCATTCCATTCCATTCCATTCCATTCCATTCCATTATATTCCATTCTATTCCATTCGATTCCGTTCGATTCCATTCCATTCCATTCCATTCCATTCCATTCCATTCCATTCCATTCCATTCCATTCCACTCCCTTCCATTCCATTCGATTCCATTCCATTCCATTCCATTCCATTCCATTCCATTCCATTCCATTCCATTCCATTCCATTTACTCCATTCCGTTCTACTCGGGTTGATTCCATTGAGTTTGGTTCCGTCCCGTCCCGTCCCGTCCCGTCCCGTCCCGTCCCGTGCCGTTTTACTCAGGTTGATTCCTTTCCATTCCGTTCCGCTCGTTTCAGTTACGTTCCATTCCGTTCCACGCGGGTTGGTTCAGTTCCATTCTATTGTATTCTATTCCTTTCCCTTCCATTCAATTCCATTCCATTCCATTATACTCGGGTTGATTCCATGCCATTCCGTTCCGTTCCATTCCGTCCCATTCCGACCCGTCCCATCCCGTCCCGACCCGTCCCATCCCGTTCCAATCAACATGGGTTGATTCAATTCCTTTCGGTTACATTGAACTCCATTCCATTCCATTCTTCTCGGATTGATTCCATTCCATTCCATTCCATTCCATTCCATTCCATTCCAATCCATTCCATTCTACTCGGGTTGATTCCATTCTATGCCATTCCATTCCATTCCATTCCATTCCATTCCATTCCATTCCATTTCATTCCATTCCATTCCATTCCATTCCATTCCATTCCATTCCATTCGATTCCATTCCATTCCATTCCATTCCATTCCATTCCATTCCATTCCATTCCATTCCGTTCTACTCGGCTTGAGTCCATTGAGTTCCGTTCCGTTCCGTTCCGTCCCGACACGTCCCGTCCCGTCCCGTCCCGTGCCGTTTTACTCGGGTTGATTCCTTTCCATTCCGTTCCGCTCGTTTCCGTTACGTTCCATTCCGTTCCACGCGGGTTGGTTCAATTCCATTCTATTCTATTCTATTCCTTTCCCTTCCATTCCATTCCATTCCATTCCATTCTACTCGGGTTGATTCCATGCCATTCCGTTCCGTTCCATTCCGTCCCATCCCGACCCGTCCCATCCCGTCCCGTCCTGTCCCATCCCGTTCTGTTCCACATGGGTTGATTCAATTCCTTTCGGTTACATTGAATTCCATTCCATTCCATTCTACTCGGATTGATTCCATTCCATTCCATTCCATTCCATTCCATTCCATTCGATTCCATTCCATTCCATTCCATTCCATTCCATTCCATTCCATTCCATTCCATTGCGTTCCATTCAATTCGATTCCATTCGATTCCATTCCATTCCATTCCAATCCATTCCATTCTACTTGGGTTGATTCCATTCCATTCCATTCCATTCCATTCGATTCCATTCAATTCCATTCCATTCCATTCCATTCCATTCCATTCCATTCCATTCCATTCCATTCCATTCCATTCCATTCTGTTCTACTCGGGTTGATTCCACTCCATTCCATTCCATTCTATTCCATTCCATTCCATTCAATTCCATTCTATTCCATTCGATTCCATTCCATTCCATTTCATTTTATTCCATTCCATTCCATTCCATTCTATTCCATTGAATTCCATTCCATTCCATTCCATTCCATTCCATTCCATTCCATTCCATTCCATTCCATTCCATTCCATTCCATTCCATTCCGTTCTACTCGGGTTGATTCCACTCCATTCCATTCCATTCCATTCCATTCCATTCCATTCCATTCCATTCCACTCGGGTTGATCATTCCATTCCATTCCATTCAATTCCATTCCATTCCATTCCATTCCATTCCATTCCACTCGGGCTCATTCCATTCCATTCCATTCAATTCCATTCCATTCCATTCCATTCCATTCCGTTCCATTCCATTCCGTTCTACTCGGTTTGATTTCCATTCAATTCCATTCCATTCCATTCCATTCCATTCCATTCCATTCCATTCCATTCCATTCCATTCCATTCCTTTCCATTTACTCCATTCCGTTCTACTCGGGTTGATTCCATTGAGTTTGGTTCCGTTCCGTTCCGTCCCATCCCGTCCCGTCCCGTCCCGTCCCGTGCCGTTTTACTCGGGTTGATTCCTTTCCATTCCGTTCCGCTCGTTTCCGTTGCGTTCCATTCCGTTCCACGCGGGTTGGTTCAATTCCATTCTATTCTATTCTATTCCTTTCCATTCCATTCCATTCCATTCCATTCCATTCTACTCGGGTTGATTCCATGCCATTCCGTTCCGTTCCATTCCGTCCCATCTCGACCCGTCCCATCACGTCCCGTCCCGTCCGATCCCGTTCCGTTCCACATGGGTTGATTCAATTCCTTTCGGTTACATTGAATTCCATTCCATTCCATTCTACTCGGATTGATTCCATTCCATTCCATTCCATTCCATTCCATTCGATTCCATTCCATTCCTTTCCATTCCAATCCATTCCATTCTACTCGGGTTGATTCCATTCTATTCCATTCCATTCCATTCCATTCCATTCCATTCCATTCCATTCCTTTCCATTCCATTCCATTCCATTCTACTCGGGTTGATTCCATTCTATTCCATTCCATTCCGTTCGATTCCATTTGATTCCATTCGATTCCATTCCATTCCATTCCATTCCCTTCCATTCCATTCTATTCCATTGAATTCCATTCCATTCCATTCCATTCCATTCCATTCCATTCCGTTCTACTCTGATTGATTCCATTAAATTCCATTCCATTCCATTCCATTCCATTCCATTCCATTCCATTCCATTCCATTCCATTCCATTCCATTCCATTCCAATACATTCCATTCTACTCTGGTTGATTCCATTCCATTCCATTCCATTCCATTCCATTCGTCTCCATTCGATTCCATTCGATTCCATTCCATTCCATTCCATGGAATTCCATTCCATTCCATTCCATTCCATTCCATTCCATTCCATTCCATTCCATTCCATTCCATTCCATTCCATTCAGTTCTACTCGGGTTGATTCCATTCCATTCCTTTCCATTCCATTCCATTCCATTCCATTCCATTCCACTCCATTCCATTCGATTCCATTCGATTCCATTCCATTCCATTCCATTCCATTCCATTCCAATCCATTCCATTCTACTCGGGTTGATTCCATTCCATTCCATTCCATTCCATTCCATTCCATTCCATTCCATTCCATTCCATTCCATTGCATTCCATTCGATTCCATTAGATTCCATTCCATTCCATTCCATTCCATTCCATTCCATTCCATTCCATTCCATTCCGTTCCACTCGGGTTGATTCCATTCTATTCCATTCCATTCCATTCTATTCCATTCGATATCATTCGAATCCATTCCATCCCATTCCATTCCATTCCATTCCATTCCGTTCTACTCTGGTTGATTCCATTCCATTCCATTTCATTCCATTCCATTCCATTCCATTCCATTCGATTCCATTCCATTCCATTCCATTCCATTCCGTTCTAGTCGGGTTGATTCCATTCTATTCCATTCCATTCCATTCCATTCCATTCCATTCCATTCCATTCCATTCCATTCTACTCCATTGAATTCCATTCCATTCCACTCAATTCCATTCCATTCCATTCCTTTCCATTCCATTTAGTTCTACTCGGGTTGATTCCATTCCATTCCATTCCATTCCATTCCATTCCATTTCATTCCATTCCATTCCATTCCATTACTTTCCATTCCATTGCATTCCAGTCCATTCCATTCTACTCGGGTTGACTCCATTCCATTCCATTCCATTCCATTCCATTCCATTCCATTCCATTCCATTATATTCCATTCTATTCCATTCGATTCCGTTCGATTCCATTCCATTCCATTCCATTCCATTCCATTCCATTCGATTCCATTCCATTCCCTTCCATTCCATTCCATTCCATTCCATTCCATTCCATTCCATTCCATTCCATTCCATTCCATTCCATTCCATTTACTCCATTCCGTTCTACTCGGGTTGATTCCATTGAGTTTGGTTCCGTCCCGTCCCGTCCCGTCCCGTCCCGTCCCGTGCCGTTTTACTCAGGTTGATTCCTTTCCATTCCGTTCCGCTCGTTTCAGTTACGTTCCATTCCGTTCCACGCGGGTTGGTTCAGTTCCATTCTATTGTATTCTATTCCTTTCCCTTCCATTCCATTCCATTCCATTCCATTATACTCGGGTTGATTCCATGCCATTCCGTTCCGTTCCATTCCGTCCCATTCCGACCCGTCCCATCCCGTCCCGACCCGTCCCATCCCGTTCCAATCCACATGGGTTGATTCAATTCCTTTCGGTTACATTGAACTCCATTCCATTCCATTCTTCTCGGATTGATTCCATTCCATTCCATTCCATTCCATTCCATTCCATTCCAATCCATTCCATTCTACTCGCGTTGATTCCATTCTATGCCATTCCATTCCATTCCATTCCATTCCATTCCATTCCATTCCATTTCATTCCATTCCATTCCATTCCATTCCATTCCATTCCATTCCATTCGATTCCATTCCATTCCATTCCATTCCATTCCATTCCATTCCATTCCATTCCGTTCTACTCGGGTTGATTCCATTCTATTCCATTCCATTCCGATCGATTCCATTTGATTCAATTCGATTCCATTCCATTCCATTCCATTCCCTTCCATTCCATTCTATTCCATTGAATTCCATTCCATTCCATTCCATTCCATTCCATTCCATTCCATTCCGTTCTACTCTGATTGATTCCATTCCATTCCATTCCATTCCATTCCATTCCATTCCATTCCATTCCATTCCATTCCATTCCATTCCATTCCATTCCATTCCAATACATTCCATTCTTCTCTGGTTGATTCCATTCCATTCCATTCCATTCCATTCCATTCCATTCGTCTCCATTCGATTCCATTCCATTCCATTCCATTCCATTCCATTCCATTCCATTCCATTCCATTCCATTCCATTCCGTTCTACTCGGGTTGATTCCACTCCATTCCATTCCATTCCATTCCATTCCATTCCATTCCATTCCATTCCATTCGTCTCCATTCGATTCCATTCGATTCCATTCCATTCTATTCCATTGAATTCCATTCCATTCCATTCCATTCCGTTCCATTCCATTCCATTCCATTCCATTCCATTCCATTCCATTCCATTCCATTCCATTCCATTCCGTTCGATTCCATTACATTCCATTCCAATCCAATCCATTCCGTTCTACTCGGGTTGATTCCATTCCATTCCATTCCATTCCATTCGATTCCATTCCATTCTATTCCATTGAATTCCATTCCATTCCATTCCATTCCGTTCCATTCCATTCCATTCCATTCCATTCCATTCCATTCCATTCCATTCCGTTCTACTCGGGTTGATTCCATTCCATTCCATTCCATTCCAATCCATTCCATTCCATTCCGTTCTACTCGGGTTGATTCCATTCCATTCCATTTCATTCCATTCCATTCCATTCCATTCCATTCGATTCCATTCGATTCCATTCCATTCCAATCCATTCCATTCTACTCGGGTTGATTCCATTCCATTCCATTCCATTCCATTCCATTCCATTCCATTCCATTCCTTTCCATTCCATTCGATTCCACTCGATTCCATTCCATTCTTTCCATTCCATTCCAATGCATTCCATTCTACTCGGGTGGATTCCATTCCGTTCCATTCCATTCCATTCCATTCCATTCCATTCCATTCCACTCCATTCGATTCCATTCCATTCCATTCCATTCCATTCCATTCCATTCCATTCCATTCCATTCCGTTCTAGTCGGGTTGATTCCATTCTATTCCATTCCATTCCATTCCATTCCATTCCATTCCATTCCATTCCATTCCATTCCATTCCATTCCATTCTATTCCATTCCATTCTACTCCATTGAATTCCATTCCATTCCATTCTATTCCATTCCATTCCATTCCTTTCCATTCCATTTAGTTCTACTCGGGTTGATTCCATTCCATTCCATTCCATTCCATTCCATTCCATTCCATTCCATTCCATTCCATTCCATTACTTTCCATTCCATTCCATTCCAATCCATTCCATTCTACTCGGGTTGACTCCATTCCATTCCGTTCCATTCCATTCCATTCCATTCCATTCCATTCCATTCCATTCCATTATAATCCATTCCATTCCATTCAATTCCCTTCGATTCCATTCCATTCCATTCCATTCCATTCCATTCCATTCAATTCCATTCGATTCCATTCGATTCCATTCCATTCCATTCCATTCCAATCCATTCCATTCTACTCGGGTTGATTCCATTCCATTCCATTCCATTCCATTCCATTCCATTCCATTCCATTCCATTCCATTCCATTCCATTCTATCCCTTTCGATTCCATTCCATTCCATTAAATTCCATTGCATTCCATTCCATTCCATTCCATTCCATTCCCTTCCATTGCATTCCATTCCGTTCCATTCCATTCCATTCCATTCCATTCTAGTCGGGTTGATTCCACTCAATTCCATTCCATTCCATTCCATACCATTCCATTCGATTCCATTCCATTCCATTCCATTCCATTCCATTCCATTCCATTCCATTCCATTCCATTCCATTCCATTCCATTCTAGTCGGGTTGATTCCATTCTATTCCATTCCATTCCATTCCATTCCATTCCATTCCATTCCATTCCATTCCATTCCATTCCATTCCATTCTATTCCATTCCATTCTACTCCATTGAATTCCATTCCATTCCATTCAATTCCATTCCATTCCATCCCTTTCCATTCCATTTAGTTCTACTCGGGTTGATTCCATTCCATTCCATTCCATTCCATTCCATTCCATTCCATTCCATTCAATTGCATTCCATTCCGTTACTTTCCATTCCATTCCATTCCAATCCATTCCATTCTACTCGGGTTGACTCCATTCCATTCCATTCCTTTCCATTCCATTATATTCCATTCTATTCCATTCGATTCCGTTCGATTCCATTCCATTCCATTCCATTCCATTCCATTGCATTCCATTCCATTCCATTCCGTTCTACTCGGGTTGATTCCCTTCCATTCCTTTCCATTCCATTCCATTCCATTCCATTCCATTCCATTCCATTCCCTTCCATTCCATTCCATTCCAATCCATTCCATTCTACTCGGGTTGATTCCATTCCATTCCATTGCATTCGACTCCATTCGATTCCATTCGATTCCATTCCATTCCATTCCGTTCCATTCCATTCCATTCCATTCCATTCTATTCCATTGAATTCCATTCCATTCCATTCCATTCCACTCCATTCCATTCCATTCCATTCCATTCCATTCCATTCCGTTCTACTCTGGTTGATTCCATTCCATTCCATTCCATTCCATTCCATTCCATTCCATTCCATTCCATTCCATTCCATTCCATTCCAATCTATTCCATTCTATTCAATTCGATTCCATTCGATTCCATTCAATTCCATTCAATTCCATTCCATTCCATTCCAATCCATTCCATTCTACTCGGGTTGATTCCATTCCATTCCATTCCATTCCATTCCATTCCATTCCATTCCATTCCATTCCATTCCATTCCAATCCATTCCATTCCATTCGATTCCATTCGATTCCATTCCATTCCATTCCATTCCATTCCATTCCATTCTTTCCATTCCATTCCATTCCATTCCAATCTATTCCATTCGATTCCATTCGATTCCATTCCATTCCATTCCATTCCATTCCATTCCATTCTATTCCATTCCATTCCATTCCATTCCATTCCATTCCATTCCATTCCAATCCATTCCCTTCCGTTCTATTCGGGTTGATTCCATTCCATTCCATTCCATTCCTTTCCATTCCATTCCATTCCATTCCATTCCATTCCTTTCCATTCCATTGCATTCCATTCGATTCCATTCGATTCCATTCCATTCCATTCCATTCCATTCCATTCCATTCCATTCCATTCCATTCCATTCTATTCCATTCCTTTCCATTCCATTCCATTCTATTCCATTCCATTCCATTCCGTTCCACTCGGGTTGATTCCATTCTATTCCATTCCATTCCATTCGATTCCATTCGATATCATTCGATTCCATTCCATTCCATTCCATTCCATTCCATTCCATTCCATTCCATTCCATTCCATTCTATTCCATTCCATTCCATTCCATTCCATTCTATTCCATTCCATTCCATTCCGTTCTACTCGGGTTGATTCCATTCCATTCCATTTCATTCCATTCCATTCCATTCCATTCCATTCCATTCGATTCCATTCGATTCCATTCCATTCCATTCCATTCCAATCCATTCCATTGTACTCGGGTTGATTCCATTCCATTCCATTCCATTCCATTCCATTCCATTCCATTCCATTCCATTCCATTCCACTCGATTCCATTCCTTTCCATTCCATTCCATTCCAATCCATTGCATTCTACTCGGGTGGATTCCATTCCATTCCATTCCTTTCCATTCCATTCCATTCCATTACATTACATTCCATTCGGTTCCATTCCATTCCATTCCATTCCATTCCATTCCATTCCATTCCATTCCATTCCATTCCGTTCTAATCGGGTTGATTCCATTCTATTCCATTCCATTCCATTCCATTCCATTCCATTCCATTCCATTCGATTCCATTCCATTCCATTCCATTCTATTCCATTCAATTCTACTCCATTGAATTCCATTACATTCCATTCTATTCCATTCCATTCCATTCCTTTCCATTCCATTTAGTTCTACTCTTGTTGATTCCATTCCATTCCATTCCATTCCTTTCCATTCCATTCCAATCCATTCCATTCCATTACTTACCATTCCATTCCATTCCAATCCATTCCATTCTACTCGGGTTGACTCCATTCCATTCCATTCAATTACATTACATTACATTATATTCCATTCCATTCCATTCGATTCCGTTCGATTCCATTCCATTCCATTCCATTCCATTCCATTCCAATCCATTCCATTCTACTCGGGTTGATTCCATTCCATTCCATTCCATTCCATCCCATTCCAATCCATTCCATTCCATTCCGTTCTACTCGGGTTGATTCCATTCCATTCCATTTCATTCCATTCCATTCCATTCCATTCCATTCCATTCCATTCGATTCCATTCGATTCCATTCCATTCCATTCCATTCCAATCCATTCCATTCTACTCGGGTTGATTCCATTCCATTCCATTCCATTCCATTCCATTCCATTCCATTCCATTCCATTCCATTCCATTCCATTCCACTCGATTCCATTCCATTCTTTCCATTCCATTCCAATCCATTCCATTCTACTCGGGTGGATTCCATTCCGTTCCATTCCATTCCATTCCATTCCATTCCATTCCATTCCACTCCATTCGATTCCATTCCATTCCATTCCATTCCATGCCATTCCATTCCATTCCATTCCATTCCATTCCGTTCTAGTCGGGTTGATTCCATTCTATTCCATTCCATTCCATTCCATTCCATTCCATTCCATTCCATTCCATTCCATTCCATTCTATTCCATTCCGTTCTACTCCATTGAATTCCATTCCATTCCATTCTATTCCTTTCCATTCCATTCCTTTCCATTCCATTTAGTTCTACTCGGGTTGATTCCATTCCATTCCATTCCATTCCATTCCATTCCATTCCATTCCATTCAATTACTTTCCATTCCATTCCATTCCAATCCATTCCATTCTACTCGGGTTGACTCCATTCCATTCCGTTCCATTCCATTCCATTCCATTCCATTCCATTCCATTATAATCCATTCCATACCATTCGATTCCGTTCGATTCCATTCCATTCCATTCCATTCCATTCCATTCAATTCCATTCGATTCCATTCGATTCCATTCCATTCCATTCCATTCCAATCCATTCCATTCTACTCGGGTTGATTCCATTCCATTCCATTCCATTCCATTCCATTCCATTCCATTCCATTCCGTTCCATTCCATTCCATTCCATTCTATCCCTTTCGATTCCATTCCATTCCATTAAATTCCATTCCATTCCATTCCATTCCATTCCATTCCATTCCATTGCATTCCATTCCGTTCTACTCGGGTTGATTCCACTCCATTCCATTCCATTCCATTCCATACAATTCCATTCGATTCCATTCCATTCCATTCCATTCCATTCCATTCCATTCCATTCCATTCCATTCCATTCCGTTCTAGTCGGGTTGATTCCATTCTATTCCATTCCATTCCATTCCATTCCATTCCATTCCATTCCATTCCATTCCATTCCATTCCATTCTATTCCATTCCATTCTACTCCATTGAATTCCATTCCATTCCATTCAATTCCATTCCATTCCATCCCTTTCCATTCCATTTAGTTCTACTCGGGTTGATTCCATTCCATTACATTCCATTCCATTCCATTCCATTCCATTCAATTCCATTCCATTCCGTTACTTTCCATTCCATTCCATTCCAATCCATTCCATTCTACTCGGGTTGACTCCATTCCATTCCATTCCTTTCCATTCCATTATATTCCATTCTATTCCATTCGATTCCGTTCGATTCCATTCCATTCCATTCCATTCCATTCCATTGCATTCCATTCCATTCCATTCCGTTCTACTCGGGTTGATTCCCTTCCATTCCTTTCCATTCCATTCCATTCCATTCCATTCCATTCCATTCCATTCCCTTCCATTCCATTCCATTCCAATCCATTCCATTCTACTCGGGTTGATTCCATTCCATTCCATTGCATTCGACTCCATTCGATTCCATTCGATTCCATTCCATTCCATTCCGTTCCATTCCATTCCATTCCATTCCATTCTATTCCATTGAATTCCATTCCCTTCCATTCCATTCCACTCCATTCCATTCCATTCCATTCCATTCCATTCCATTCCATTCCATTCCGTTCTACTCGGGTTGATTCCATTCCATTCCATTCCATTCCATTCCATTCCATTCCATTCCATTCCATTCCATTCCATTCCATTCCATTCCAATCTATTCCATTCTATTCAATTCGATTCCATTCAATTCCATTCAATTCCATTCAATTCCATTCCATTCCATTCCAATCCATTCCATTCTACTCGGGTTGATTCCATTCCATTCCATTCCATTCCATTCCATTCCATTCCATTCCATTCCATTCCATTCGATTCCATTCGATTCCATTCCATTCCATTCCATTCCATTCCATTCCATTCCATTCCATTCTTTCCATTCGATTCCATTCCATTCCAATCTATTCCATTCGATTCCATTCCATTCCATTCCATTCCATTCCATTCCATTCCAATCCATTCCATTCTACTCGTGTTGATTCCATTCCATTCCATTCCATTCCATTCCATTCCATTCCATTCCATTCCATTCCATTCCATTCCATTCCATTCCGTTCTACTCGGGTTGATTCCATTCTATTCCATTCCATTCCATTCGATTGCATTCGATTCCATTCGATTCCATTCGATTCCATTCCATTCCATTCCATTCCATTCCATTCCATTCCATTCCATTCCATTCCATTCCATTCCATTCCATTCCATTCCATTCAATTCCATTCCATTCCATTCCAATCCATTCCCTTCCGTTCTATTCGGGTTGATTCCATTCCATTCCATTCCATTCCATTCCATTCCATTCCATTCCATTCCATTCCATTCTATTCCATTCCATTCCATTCCATTCCATTCTATTCCATTCCATTCCATTCCGTTCCACTCGGGTTGATTCCATTCTATTCCATTCCTTTCCATTCGATTCCATTCGATATCATTCGATTCCATTCCATTCCATTCCATTCCATTCCATTCCATTCCATTCCATTCCATTCCATTCCATTCCATTCTATTCCATTCCATTCCATTCCATTCCATTCCATTCTATTCCATTCCATTCCATTCCGTTCTACTCGGGTTGATTCCATTCCATTCCATTTCATTCCATTCCATTCCATTCCATTCCATTCGATTCCATTCCATTCCATTCCATTCCATTCCATTCCAATCCATTCCATTCTACTCGGGTTGATTCCATTCCATTCCATTCCATTCCATTCCATTCCATTCCATTCCATTCCATTCCACTCGATTCCATTCCTTTCCATTCCATTCCATTCCAATCCATTGCATTCTACTCGGGTGGATTCCATTCCATTCCATTCCTTTCCATTCCATTCCATTCCCTTCCATTACATTCCATTCGGTTGCATTCCATTCCATTCCATTCCATTCCATTCCATTCCATTCCATTCCGTTCTAATCGGGTTGATTCCATTCTATTCCATTCCATTCCATTCCATTCCATTCCATTCCATTCCATTCCATTCCATTCCATTCCATTCCATTCCATTCTATTCCATTCAATTCTACTCCATTGAATTCCATTACATTCCATTCTATTCCATTCCATTCCATTCCTTTCCATTCCATTTAGTTCTACTCGGGTTGATTCCATTCCATTCCATTCCATTCCTTTCCATTCCATTCCAATCCATTCCATTCCATTACTTACCATTCCATTCCATTCCAATCCATTCCATTCTACTCGGGTTGACTCCATTCCATTCCATTCCATTACATTACATTCCATTATATTCCATTCCATTCCATTCGATTCCGTTCGATTCCATTCCATTCCATTCCATTCCATTCCATTCCAATCCATTCCATTCTACTCGGGTTGATTCCATTCCATTCCATTCCATTCCATCCCATTCCAATCCATTCCATTCCATTCCGTTCTACTCGGGTTGATTCCATTCCATTCCATTTCATTCCATTCCATTCCATTCCATTCCATTCGATTCCATTCGATTCCATTCCATTCCATTCCATTCCAATCCATTCCATTCTACTCGGGTTGATTCCATTCCATTCCATTCCATTCCATTCCATTCCATTCCATTCCATTCCATTCGATTCCACTCGATTCCATTCCATTCTTTCCATTCCATTCCAATCCATTCCATTCTACTCGGGTGGATTCCATTCCGTTCCATTCCATTCCATTCCATTCCATTCCATTCCATTCCATTCCATTCCATTCCACTCCATTCGATTCCATTCCATTCCATTCCATTCCATGCCATTCCATTCCATTCCATTCCATTCCATTGCATTCCATTCCATTCCATTCCATTCCATTCCATTGCATCCCATTCCGTTCTACTCGGGTTGATTCCACTCCATGCCATTCCATTCCATTCCATACCATTCCATTCGATTCGATTCCATTCCATTCCATTCCATTCCATTCCATTCCATTCCGTTCTAGTCGGGTTGATTCCATTCTATTCCATTCCATTCCATTCCATTCCATTCCATTCCATTCCATTCCATTCCATTCCATTCCATTCCATTCCATTCCATTCTATTCCATTCCATTCTACTCCATTGAATTCCATTCCATTCCATTCAATTCCATTCCATTCCATCCCTTTCCATTCCATTTAGTTCTACTCGGGTTGATTCCATTCCATTACATTCCATTCCATTCCATTCCATTCCATTCAATTCCATTCCATTCCGTTACTTTCCATTCCATTCCATTCCAATCCATTCCATTCTACTCGGGTTGACTCCATTCCATTCCATTCCTTTCCATTCCATTATATTCCATTCTATTCCATTCGATTCCGTTCGATTCCATTCCATTCCATTCCATTCCAATCTATTCCATTCTATTCAATTCGATTCCATTCGATTCCATTCAATTCCATTCAATTCCATTCCATTCCATTCCAATCCATTCCATTCTACTCGGGTTGATTCCATTCCATTCCATTCCATTCCATTCCATTCCATTCCATTCCATTCCATTCCATTCCATTCCATTCCATTCCATTCCATTCCATTCCATTCCATTCGATTCCATTCCATTCCATTCCATTCCATTCCATTCTTTCCATTCCATTCCATTCCATTCCAATCTATTCCATTCGATTCCATTCCATTCCATTCCATTCCATTCCATTCCAATCCATTCTATTCTACTCGTGTTGATTCCATTCCATTCCATTCCATTCCATTCCATTCCATTCCATTCCATTCCATTCCATTCCATTCCATTCCGTTCTACTCGGGTTGATTCCATTCTATTCCATTCCATTCCATTCCATTCCATTCCATTCCATTCCATTCTATCCCTTTCGATTCCATTCCATTCCATTAAATTCCATTCCATTCCATTCCATTCCATTCCATTCCATTCCATTCCATTCCATTCCATTCCATTCCATTGCATTCCATTCCGTTCTACTCGGGTTGATTCCACTCCATTCCATTCCATTCCATTCCATACAATTCCATTCGATTCCATTCCATTCCATTCCATTCCATTCCATTCCATTCCATTCCATTCCATTCCATTCCATTCCGTTCTAGTCGGGTTGATTCCATTCTATTCCATTCCATTCCATTCCATTCCATTCCATTCCATTCCATTCCATTCCATTCCATTCCATTCCATTCTATTCCATTCCATTCTACTCCATTGAATTCCATTCCATTCCATTCAATTCCATTCCATTCCATCCCTTTCCATTCCATTTAGTTCTACTCGGGTTGATTCCATTCCATTACATTCCATTCCATTCCATTCCATTCCATTCAACTCCATTCCATTCCGTTACTTTCCATTCCATTCCATTCCAATCCATTCCATTCTACTCGGGTTGACTCCATTCCATTCCATTCCTTTCCATTCCATTATATTCCATTCTATTCCATTCGATTCCGTTCGATTCCATTCCATTCCATTCCATTCCATTCCATTGCATTCCATTCCATTCCATTCCGTTCTACTCGGGTTGATTCCCTTCCATTCCTTTCCATTCCATTCCATTCCATTCCATTCCATTCCATTCCATTCCCTTCCATTCCATTCCATTCCAATCCATTCCATTCTACTCGGGTTGATTCCATTCCATTCCATTGCATTCGACTCCATTCGATTCCATTCGATTCCATTCCATTCCATTCCGTTCCATTCCATTCCATTCCATTCCATTCTATTCCATTGAATTCCATTCCATTCCATTCCATTCCACTCCATTCCATTCCATTCCATTCCATTCCATTCCATTCCATTCCATTCCGTTCTACTCGGGTTGATTCCATTCCATTCCATTCCATTCCATTCCATTCCATTCCATTCCATTCCATTCCATTCCATTCCAATCTATTCCATTCTATTCAATTCGATTCCATTCGATTCCATTCAATTCCATTCAATTCCATTCCATTCCATTCCAATCCATTCCATTCTACTCGGGTTGATTCCATTCCATTCCATTCCATTCCATTCCATTCCATTCCATTCCATTCCATTCCATTCCATTCCATTCGATTCCATACGATTCCATTCCATTCCATTCCATTCCATTCCATTCCATTCTTTCCATTCGATTCCATTCCATTCCAATCTATTCCATTCGATTCCATTCCATTCCATTCCATTCCATTCCATTCCATTCCAATCCATTCCATTCTACTCGTGTTGATTCCATTCCATTCCATTCCATTCCATTCCATTCCATTCCATTCCATTCCATTCCATTCCATTCCATTCCATTCCGTTCTACTCGGGTTGATTCCATTCTATTCCATTCCATTCCATTCGATTGCATTCGATTCCATTCGATTCCATTCGATTCCATTCCATTCCATTCCATTCCATTCCATTCCATTCCATTCAATTCCATTCCATTCCATTCCAATCCATTCCCTTCCGTTCTATTCGGGTTGATTCCATTCCATTCCATTCCATTCCATTCCATTCCATTCCATTCCATTCCATTGCATTCCATTCGATTCCATTCGATTCCATTCCATTCCATTCCATTCCATTCCATTCCATTCCATTCCATTCCATTCCATTCTATTCCATTCCATTCCATTCCATTCCATTCTATTCCATTCCATTCCATTCCGTTCCACTCGGGTTGATTCCATTCTATTCCATTCCTTTCCATTCGATTCCATTCGATATCATTCGATTCCATTCCATTCCATTCCATTCCATTCCATTCCATTCCATTCCATTCCATTCCATTCCATTCCATTCCATTCCATTCCACTCGATTCCATTCCTTTCCATTCCATTCCATTCCAATCCATTGCATTCTACTCGGGTGGATTCCATTCCATTCCATTCCTTTCCATTCCATTCCATTCCATTCCATTACATTCCATTCGGTTGCATTCCATTCCACTCCATTCCATTCCATTCCATTCCATTCCATTCCGTTCTACTCGGGTTGATTCCATTCCATTCCATTTCATTGCATTCCATTCCATTCCATTTCTTTCGATTCCATTCGATTCCATTCCATTCCATTCCATTCCATTCCAATCCATTCCATTCTACTCAGGTTGATTCCATTCCATTCCATTCCATTCCATTCCATTCCATTCCATTTCATTCCATTCGATTCCACTCGATTCCATTCCATTCCTTTCCATTCCATTCCAATCCATTCCATTCTACTCGGGTGGATTCCATTCCATTCCATTCCATTCCATTCCATTCCATTCCATTCCATTCCATTCCATTCTATTCCATTCAATTCTACTCCATTGAATTCCATTACATTCCATTCTATTCCATTCCATTCCATTCCTTTCCATTCCATTTAGTTCTACTCGGGTTGATTCCATTCCATTCCATTCCATTCCTTTCCATTCCATTCCAATCCATTCCATTCCATTACTTACCATTCCATTCCATTCCAATCCATTCCATTCTACTCGGGTTGACTCCATTCCATTCCATTCCATTACATTACATTACATTATATTCCATTCCATTCCATTCGATTCCGTTCGATTCCATTCCATTCCATTCCATTCCATTCCATTCCAATCCATTCCATTCTACTCGGGTTGATTCCATTCCATTCCATTCCATTCCATCCCATTCCAATCCATTCCATTCCATTCCGTTCTCCTCGGGTTGATTCCATTCCATTCCATTTCATTCCATTCCATTCCATTCCATTCCATTCGATTCCATTCGATTCCATTCCATTCCATTCCATTCCAATCCATTCCATTCTACTCGGGTTGATTCCATTCCATTCCATTCCATTCCATTCCATTCCATTCCATTCCATTCCATTCGATTCCACTCGATTCCATTCCATTCTTTCCATTCCATTCCAATCCATTCCATTCTACTCGGGTGGATTCCATTCCGTTCCATTCCATTCCATTCCATTCCATTCCATTCCATTCCATTCCATTCCATTCCACTCCATTCGATTCCATTCCATTCCATTCCATTCCATGCCATTCCATTCCATTCCATTCCATTCCATTGCATTCCATTCCATTCCATTCCATTCCATTCCATTGCATTCCATTCCGTTCTACTCGGGTTGATTCCACTCCATTCCATTCCATTCCATTCCATACCATTCCATTCGATTCGATTCCATTCCATTCCATTCCATTCCATTCCATTCCATTCCATTCCATTCCATTCCGTTCTAGTCGGGTTGATTCCATTCTATTCCATTCCATTCCATTCCATTCCATTCCATTCCATTCCATTCCATTCCATTCTATTCCATTCCATTCTACTCCATTGAATTCCATTCCATTCCATTCAATTCCATTCCATTCCATCCCTTTCCATTCCAGTTAGTTCTACTCGGGTTGATTCCATTCCATTCCATTCCATTCCATTCCATTCCATTCCATTCAATTCCATTCCATTCCGTTACTTTCCATTCCATTCCATTCCAATCCATTCCATTCTACTCGGGTTGACTCCATTACATTCTATTCCTTTCCATTCCATTATATTCCATTCTATTCCATTCGATTCCGTTCGATTCCATTCCATTCCATTCCATTCCATTCCATTGCATTCCATTCCATTCCATTCCGTTCTACTCGGGTTGATTCCCTTCCATTCCTTTCCATTCCATTCCATTCCATTCCATTCCATTCCATTCCATTCCCTTCCATTCCATTCCATTCCAATCCATTCCATTCTACTCGGGTTGATTCCATTCCATTCCATTGCATTCGACTCCATTCGATTCCATTCGATTCCATTCCATTCCATTCCGTTCCATTCCATTCCATTCCATTCCATTCCATTCTATTCCATTGAATTCCATTCCATTCCATTCCATTCCACTCCATTCCATTCCATTCCATTCCATTCCATTCCATTCCGTTCTACTCGGGTTGATTCCATTCCATTCCATTCCATTCCATTCCATTCCATTCCATTCCATTCCATTCCATTCCATTCCATTCCATTCCATTCCATTCCATTCCATTCCATTCCATTCCATTCCATTCCAATCTATTCCATTCTATTCAATTCGATTCCATTCGATTCCATTCAATTCCATTCAATTCCATTCCATTCCATTCCAATCCATTCCATTCTACTCGGGTTGATTCCATTCCATTCCATTCCATTCCATTCCATTCCATTCCATTCCATTCCATTCCATTCCATTCCATTCGATTCCATTCCATTCCATTCCATTCCATTCCATTCTTTCCATTCCATTCCATTCCATTCCAATCTATTCCATTCCATTCCATTCCATTCCATTCCATTCCATTCCATTCCAATCCATTCTATTCTACTCGTGTTGATTCCATTCCATTCCATTCCATTCCATTCCATTCCATTCCATTCCATTCCATTCCATTCCATTCCATTCCGTTCTACTCGGGTTGATTCCATTCTATTCCATTCCATTCCATTCGATTCCATTCGATTCCATTCGATTCCATTCGATTCCATTCCATTCCATTCCATTCCATTCCATTCCATTCCATTCCATTCCATTCCATTCCATTCTATTCCACTCCATTCCATTCCATTCCATTCCATTCCATTCCATTCCAATCCATTCCCTTCCGTTCTATTCGGGTTGATTCCATTCCATTCCATTCCATTCCATTCCATTCCATTCCATTCCATTCCATTCCATTGCATTCCATTCGATTCCATTCGATTCCATTCCTTTCCATTCCATTCCATTCCATTCCATTCCATTCCATTCCATTCCATTCTATTCCATTCCATTCCATTCCTTTCCACTCGGGTTGATTCCATTCTATTCCAGGCCATTCCATTCGATTCCATTCGATATCATTCGATTCCATTCCATTCCATTCCATTCCATTCCATTCCATTCCATTCCATTCTATTCCATTCCATTCCATTCCATTCCATTCTATTCCATTCCATTCCATTCCGTTCTACTCGGGTTGATTCCATTCCATTCCATTTCATTCCATTCCATTCCATTCCATTCCATTCCATTCCATTCCATTCCATTCCATTCCATTCGATTCCATTCCATTCCATTCCATTCCATTCCATTCCATTCCATTCCATTCTACTCGGGTTGATTCCATTCCATTCCATTCCATTCCATTCCATTCCATTCCATTCCATTCCATTCCACTCGATTCCATTCCTTTCCATTCCATTCCATTCCAATCCATTGCATTCTACTCGGGTGGATTCCATTCCATTCCATTCCTTTCCATTCCATTCCATTCCATTCCATTACATTCCATTCGGTTCCATTCCATTCCATTCCATTCCATTCCATTCCATTCCATTCCGTTCTAATCGGGTTGATTCCATTCTATTCCATTCCATTCCATTCCATTCCATTCCATTCCATTCCATTCCATTCCATTTTATTCCATTCCATTCTACTCCATTGAATTCCATTCCATTCCATTCTATTCCATTCCATTCCATTCCTTTCCATTCCATTTATTTCTACTCGGGTTGATTCCATTCCATTCCATTCCATTCCTTTCCGTTCCATTCCAATCCATTCCATTCCATTACTTTCCATTCCATTCCATTCCAATCCATTCCATTCTACTCGGGTTGACTCCATTCCATTCCATTCCATTACATTACATTCCATTATATTCCATTCCATTCCATTCGATTCCGTTCGATTCCATTCCATTCCATTCCATTCCATTCCATTCCATTCCATTCCATTCGATTCCATTCCATTCCATTCGATTCCATTCCATTCCATTCCATTCCATTCCATTCCATTCCAATCCATTCCATTCTACTCGGGTTGATTCCATTCCATTCCATTCCATTCCATTCCATTCCATTCCATTCCGTCCTACTCGGGTTGATTCCACTCCATTCCATTCCATTCCATTCCATTCCATTCCATTCCATTCCATTCCAACCCATTCCGTTCTAGTCTGGTTGATTCCATTCTATTCCATTCCATTCCATTCCATTCCATTCCATTCCATTCCATTCCATTCCATTCCATTCCATTCTATTCCATTCCATTCTACTCCATTGAATTCCATTCCATTCCATTCTATTCCATTCCATTCCATTCCTTTCCATTCCATTTAGTTCTACTCGGGTTGATTCCATTCCATTCCATTCCATTCCATTCCATTCCATTCCATTCCATTCCATTCCATTCCATTACTTTCCATTCCATTCCATTCCAATCCATTCCATTCTACTCGGGTTGACTCCATTCCATTCCGTTCCATTCCATTCCATTCCATTATAATCCGTTCCATTCCATTCGATTCCGTTCGATTCCATTCCATTCCATTCCATTCCATTCCATTCAATTCCATTCGATTCCATTCGATTCCATTCCATTCCATTCCATTCCAATCCATTCCATTCTACTCGGGTTGATTCCATTCCATTCCATTCCATTCCATTCCATTCCATTCCATTCCATTCCATTCCATTCCATTCTATCCCTTTCGATTCCATTCCATTCCGTTAAATTCCATTCCATTCCATTCCATTCCATTGCATTCCATTCCGTTCTACTCGGGTTGATTCCACTCCATTCCATTCCATTCCATTCCATACCATTCCATTCCATTCCATTCCATTCCATTCCATTCCATTCCATTCCATTCCATTCCATTCCGTTCTAGTCGGGTTGATTCCATTCTATTCCATTCCATTCCATTCCATTCCATTCCATTCCATTCTATTCCATTCCATTCAACTCCATTGAATTCCAATCCGTTCCATTCAATTCCATTCCATTCCATCCCTTTCCATTCCATTTAGTTCTACTCGGGTTGATTCCATTCCATTCCATTCCATTCCATTCCATTCCATTCCATTCCATTCCATTCCATTCCATTCAATTCCATTCCATTCCGTTACGTTCCATTCCATTCCATTCCAATCCATTCCATTCTACTCGGGTTGACTCCATTCCATTCCATTCCATTCCATTCCATTCCATTCCATTCCATTCCATTATATTCCATTCTATTCCATTCGATTCCGTTCGATTCCATTCCATTCCATTCCATTCCATTCCATTCCATTCCATTCCATTCCATTCCATTCCATTCCATTCCATTCCATTCGATTCCATTCCATTCCATTCCATTCCATTCCATTCCATTCCATTCCATTCCATTCCATTTACTCCATTCCGTTCTACTCGGGTTGATTCCATTGAGTTTGGTTCCGTCCCGTCCCGTCCCGTCCCGTCCCGTCCCGTGCCGTTTTACTCAGGTTGATTCCTTTCCATTCCGTTCCGCTCGTTTCCTTTAGTTTCCATTCCGTTCCACGCGGGTTGGTTCAATTCCATTCTATTCTATTCTATTCCTTTCCCTTCCCTTCCATTCCATTCCATTCCATTCTACTCGGGTTGATTCCATGCCATTCCGTTCCGTTCCATTCCGTCCCATCCCGATCCGTCCCATCCCGTCCTGTCCCGTCCCATCCCGTTCCATTCCACATGGGTTGATTCAATTCCTTTCGGTTAGATTGAACTCCATTCCATTCCATTCTACTCGGATTGACTCCATTCCATTCCATTCCATTCCATTCCATTCCATTCCATTCCATTCCATTCCATTCCATTCCATTCCAATCCATTCCATTCTACTCGGGTTGATTCCATTCTATTCCATTCCATTCCATTCCATTCCATTCCATTCCATTCCATTCCATTTCATTCCATTCCATTCCATTCCATTCCATTCCATTCCATTCCATTCCATTTCATTCCATTCCATTCCATTCCATTCCATTCCATTCCATTCCATTCCATTCGATTCCATTCCATTCCATTCCATTCCATTCCATTCCATTCCATTCCATTCCATTCCATTCCGTTCTACTCGGGTTGATTCCATTCTATTCCTTTCCATTCCGTTCGATTCCATTTGATTCCATTCGATTCCATTCCATTCCATTCCATTCCCTTCCATTCCATTCTATTCCATTGAATTCCATTCCATTCCATTCCATTCCATTCCATTCCATTCCATTCCATTCCGTTCTACTCTGATTGATTCCATTCCATTCCATTCCATTCCATTCCATTCCATTCCATTCCATTCCATTCCATTCCATTCCATTCCAATACATTCCATTCTACTCTGGTTGATTCCATTCCATTCCATTCCATTCCATTCCATTCATCTGCATTCGATTCCATTCCATTCCATTCCATTCTATTCCATTGAATTCCATTGAATTCCATTCCATTCCATTCCATTCCATTCCATTCGATTCCATTCCATTCCATTCCATTCCATTCGATTGCATTCCATTCCATTCCATTCCATTCCATTCCATTCCATTCCATTCCATTCCAATCTATTCCATTCCATTCCATTCTATTCCATTCGTTTCCATTCCATTCCATTTCATTTTATTCCATTACATTCCATTCCATTCTATTCCATTGAATTCCATTCCATTCCATTCCATTCCATTCCATTCCATTCCATTCCATTCCATTCCGTTCTACTCGGGTTGATTCCACTCCATTCCATTCCATTCCATTCCATTCCATTCCATTCCACTCGGGTTGATCATTCCATTCCATTCCATTCCATTCCATTCCATTCCTTTCCATTTACTCCATTCCGTTCTACTCGGGTTGATTCCATTGAGTTTGGTTCCGTTCCGTTCCGTCCCGTCCCGTCCCGTCCCGTCCCGTCCCGTGCCGTTTTACTCAGGTTGATTCCTTTCCATTCCGTTCCGCTCGTTTTCGTTGCGTTCCATTCCGTTCCACGCGGGTTGGTTCAATTCCATTCTATTCTATTCTATTCCTTTCCATTCCATTCCATTCCATTCCATTCCATTCCATTCTACTCGGGTTGATTCCATGCCATTCCGTTCCGTTCCATTCCGTCCCATCCCGAACCGTCCCATCACGTCCCGTCCCGTCCCATCCCGTTCCGTTCCACATGGGTTGATTCAATTCCTTTCGGTTACATTGAATTCCATTCCATTCCATTCTACTCGGATTGATTCCATTCCATTCCATTCCATTCCATTCCATTCCATTCCATTCCATTCCATTCCATTCCTTTCCATTCCAATCCATTCCATGCTACTCGGGTTGATTCCATTCCATTCCATTCCATTCCATTCCATTCCATTCCATTCCATTCCATTCCATTCCATTCCATTCCATTCCATTCCATTCCATTCCATTCCATTCCATTCCATTCCATTCGATTCCATTCCATTCCATTCCATTCCATTCCATTCCTTTCTACTCGGGTTGATGCCATTCTATTCCATTCCATTCCGTTCGATTCCATTTGATTCCATTCGATTCGATTCCATTCCATTCCATTCCCTTCCATTCCATTCTATTCCATTGAATTCCATTCCATTCCATTCCATTCCATTCCGTTCTACTCTGATTGATTCCATTAAATTCCATTCCATTCCATTCCGTTCTACTCTGATTGATTCCATTAAATTCCATTCCATTCCATTCCATTCGATTCCATTCCATTCCATTCCATTCCATTCCATTCCATTCCATTGCATTCCATTCCATTCCAATACATTCCATTCTACTCTGGTTGATTCCACTCCATTCCATTCCATTCCATTCCATTCGTCTCCATTCGATTCCATTCGATTCCATTCCATTCCATTCCATGGAATTCCATTCCATTCCACTCCATTCCATTCCATTCCATTCCATTCCATTCCTTTCCATTCCATTCCATTCCATTCCGTTCTACTCTGGTTGATTCCATTCCATTCCATTCCATTCCATTCCATTCCATTCCATTCCATTCCACTCCATTCCATTCGATTCCATTCGATTCCATTCCATTCCATTCCATTCCATTCCAATCCATTCCATTCTACTCGGGTTGATTCCATTCCATTCCATTCCATTCCATTCCATTCCATTCCATTCAATTCCATTCCATTCCTTTCCATTCCATTCCATTCCATAGCATTCCATTCGATTCCATTAGATTCCATTCCATTCCATTCCATTCCATTCCATTCCATTCCATTCCGTTCCACTCGGGTTGATTCCATTCTATTCCATTCCATTCCATTCGATTCCATTCGATATCATTCGATTCCATTCCATCCCATTCCATTCCATTCCATTCCGTTCTACTCGGGTTGATTCCATTCCATTTCATTCCATTCCATTCCATTCCATTTCTTTCGATTCCATTCGTTTCCATTCCATTCCATTCCATTCCAATCCATTCCATTCTACTCGGGTTGATTCCATTCCATTCCATTCCATTCCATTCCATTCCATTCCATTCCACTCGATTCCATTCCATTCCACTCGATTCCATTCCATTCCTTTCCATTCCATTCCAATCCATTCCATTCTACTCGGGTGGATTCCATTCCATTCCATTCCATTCCATTCCATTCCATTCCATTCCATTCCATTCCATTCCATTCCATTCGATTCCATTCCATTCCATTCCATTCCATTCCATTCCATTCCATTCCGTTCTAGTCGGGTTGATTCCATTCTATTCCATTCCATTCCATTCCATTCCATTCCATTCCATTCCATTCCATTCCATTCCATTCTATTCCATTCCATTCTACTCCATTGAATTCCATTCCATTCCATTCAATTCCATTCCATTCCATTCCTTTCCATTCCATTTAGTTCTACTCGGGTTGATTCCATTCCATTCCATTCCATTCCATTCCATTCCATTCCATTCCATTCCATTCCATTCCATTCCATTCCATTCCATTACTTTCCATTCCATTCCATTCCAATCCATTCCATTCTACTCGGGTTGACTCCATTCCATTCCATTCCATTCCATTCCATTCCATTCCATTCCATTCCATTCCATTCCATTCCATTCCATTCCATTCTATTCCATTCTATTCCATTCGATTCCGTTCGATTCCATTCCATTCCATTCCATTCCATTCCATTCCATTCCATTCCATTCCATTCCATTCGATTCCATTCCATTCCATTCGATTCCATTCCATTCCATTCCATTCCATTCCATTTACTCCATTCCGTTCTACTCGGGTTGATTCCATTGAGTTTGGTTCCGTCCCGTCCCGTCCCGTCCCGTCCCGTCCCGTGCCGTTTTACTCAGGTTGATTCCTTTCCATTCCTTTCCGCTCGTTTCCTTTAGTTTCCATTCCGTTCCACGCGGGTTGGTTCAATTCCATTCTATTCTATTCTATTCCTTTCCCTTCCATTCCATTCCATTCCATTCCATTCTACTCGGGTTGATTCCATGCCATTCCGTTCCGTTCCATTCCGTCCCATCCCGATCCGTCCCATCCCGTCCTGTCCCGTCCCATCCCGTTCCATTCCACATGGGTTGATTCAATTCCTTTCGGTTAGATTGAACTCCATTCCATTCCATTCTACTCGGATTGACTCCATTCCATTCCATTCCATTCCATTCCATTCCATTCCATTCCATTCCATTCCATTCCATTCCAATCCATTCCATTCTACTCGGGTTGATTCAATTCTATTCCATTCCATTCCATTCCATTCCATTCCATTCCATTCCATTCCATTCCATTCCATTCCATTCCATTCCATTCGATTCCATTCCATTCCATTCCATTCCATTCCATTCCATTCCATTCCATTCCATTCCGTTCTACTCGGGTTGATTCCATTCTATTCCTTTCCATTCCGTTCGATTCCATTTGATTCCATTCGATTCCATTCCATTCCATTCCATTCCCTTCCATTCCATTCTATTCCATTGAATTCCATTCCATTCCATTCCATTCCATTCCATTCCATTCCATTCCATTCCATTCCGTTCTACTCTGATTGATTCCATTCCATTCCATTCCATTCCATTCCATTCCATTCCATTCCATTCCATTCCAATACATTCCATTCTACTCTGGTTGATTCCATTCCATTCCATTCCATTCCATTCCATTCGTCTGCATTCGATTCCATTCCATTCCATTCCATTCTATTCCATTGAATTCCATTGAATTCCATTGCATTCCATTCCATTCCATTCCATTCGATTCCATTCCATTCCATTCCATTCCATTCGATTCCATTCCATTCCATTCCATTCCATTCCATTCCATTCCATTCCATTCCATTCCATTCCATTCCATTCCGTTCTACTCGGGTTGATTCCATTCTATTCCATTCCATTCCGTTCGATTCCATTTGATTCCATTCGATTCCATTCCATTCCATTCCATTCCCTTCCATTCCATTCTATTCCATTGAATTCCATTCCATTCCATTCCATTCCATTCCATTCCATTCCATTCCATTCCATTCCGTTCTACTCTGATTGATTCCATTCCATTCCATTACATTCCATTCCATTCCATTCCAATACATTCCATTCTACTCTGGTTGATTCCATTCCATTCCATTCCATTCCATTCCATTCGTCTCCATTCGATTCCATTCCATTCCATTCCATTCTATTCCATTGAATTCCATTGAATTCCATTCCATTCCATTCCATTCCATTCCATTCCATTCCATTCCATTCCATTCCGTTCTACTCGGGTTGATTCCACTCCATTCCATTCCATTCCATTCCATTCCATTCCATTCCATTCCATTCCATTCCATTCCATTCGTCTCCATTCGATTCCATTCGATTCCATTCCATTCTATTCCATTGAATTCCATTCCATTCCATTCCATTCCATTCCATTCCATTCCATTCCATTCCATTCCATTCCATTCCGTTCTACTCGGGTTGATTCCATTCCATTCCATTCCATTCCATTCCATTCCATTCCATTCCATTCCATTCCATTCCACTCCATTCCATTTGATTCCATTCAATTCCATTCCATTCCATTCCATTCCATTCCAATCCATTCCATTCTACTCGGGTTGATTCCATTCCATTCCATTCCATTCCATCCCATTCCAATCCATTCCATTCCATTCCGTTCTACTCGGGTTGATTCCATTCCATTCCATTTCATTCCATTCCATTCCATTCCATTCCATTCGATTCCATTCGATTCCATTCTATTCCATTCCATTCCAATCCATTCCATTCTACTCGGGTTGATTCCATTCCATTCCATTCCATTCCATTCCATTCCATTCCATTCCATTCGATTCCACTCGATTCCACTCCATTCTTTCCATTCCATTCCAATCCATTCCATTCTACTCGGGTGGATTCCATTCCGTTCCATTCCATTCCATTCCATTCCATTCCATTCCATTCCACTCCATTCGATTCCATTCCATTCCATTCCATTCCATTCCATTCCATTCCATTCCATTCCATTCCATTCCATTCCATTCCGTTCTAGTCGGGTTGATTCCATTCTATTCCATTCCATTCCATTCCATTCCATTCCATTCCATTCCATTCCATTCCATTCCATTCCATTCCATTCCATTCCATTCCATTCTATTCCATTCCATTCTACTCCATTGAATTCCATTCCGTTCCATTCTATTCCATTCCATTCCATTCCTTTCCATTCCATTTAGTTCTACTCGCGTTGATTCCATTCCATTCCATTCCATTCCATTCCATTCCATTCCATTCCATTCCATTACTTTCCATTCCATTCCATTCCAATCCATTCCATTCTACTCGGGTTGACTCCATTCCATTCCATTCCATTCCATTCCATTCCATTCCATTCCATTCCATTCTATTCCATTCTATTCCATTCGATTCCGTTCGATTCCATTCCATTCCATTCCATTCCATTCCATTCCATTCCATTCCATTCCATTCCATTCGATTCCATTCCATTCCATTCGATTCCATTCCATTCCATTCCATTCCATTCCATTTACTCCATTCCGTTCTACTCGGGTTGATTCCATTGAGTTTGGTTCCGTCCCGTCCCGTCCCGTCCCGTCCCGTCCCGTGCCGTTTTACTCAGGTTGATTCCTTTCCATTCCTTTCCGCTCGTTTCCTTTAGTTTCCATTCCGTTCCACGCGGGTTGGTTCAATTCCATTCTATTCTATTCTATTCCTTTCCCTTCCATTCCATTCCATTCCATTCCATTCTACTCGGGTTGATTCCATGCCATTCCGTTCCGTTCCATTCCGTCCCATCCCGATCCGTCCCATCCCGTCCTGTCCCGTCCCATCCCGTTCCATTCCACATGGGTTGATTCAATTCCTTTCGGTTAGATTGAACTCCATTCCATTCCATTCTACTCGGATTGACTCCATTCCATTCCATTCCATTCCATTCCATTCCATTCCATTCCATTCCATTCCAATCCATTCCATTCTACTCGGGTTGATTCAATTCTATTCCATTCCATTCCATTCCATTCCATTCCATTCCATTCCATTCCATTCCATTCCATTCCATTCCATTCCATTCCATTCGATTCCATTCCATTCCATTCCATTCCATTCCATTCCATTCCATTCCATTCCATTCCGTTCTACTCGGGTTGATTCCATTCTATTCCTTTCCATTCCGTTCGATTCCATTTGATTCCATTCGATTCCATTCCATTCCATTCCATTCCCTTCCATTCCATTCTATTCCATTGAATTCCATTCCATTCCATTCCATTCCATTCCATTCCATTCCATTCCATTCCATTCCGTTCTACTCTGATTGATTCCATTCCATTCCATTCCATTCCATTCCATTCCATTCCATTCCATTCCAATACATTCCATTCTACTCTGGTTGATTCCATTCCATTCCATTCCATTCCATTCCATTCGTCTGCATTCGATTCCATTCCATTCCATTCCATTCTATTCCATTGAATTCCATTGAATTCCATTGCATTCCATTCCATTCCATTCCATTCGATTCCATTCCATTCCATTCCATTCCATTCGATTCCATTCCATTCCATTCCATTCCATTCCATTCCATTCCATTCCATTCCATTCCATTCCATTCCATTCCATTCCGTTCTACTCGGGTTGATTCCATTCTATTCCATTCCATTCCGTTCGATTCCATTTGATTCCATTCGATTCCATTCCATTCCATTCCATTCCCTTCCATTCCATTCTATTCCATTGAATTCCATTCCATTCCATTCCATTCCATTCCATTCCATTCCATTCCATTCCATTCCATTCCGTTCTACTCTGATTGATTCCATTCCATTCCATTACATTCCATTCCATTCCATTCCAATACATTCCATTCTACTCTGGTTGATTCCATTCCATTCCATTCCATTCCATTCCATTCGTCTCCATTCGATTCCATTCCATTCCATTCCATTCTATTCCATTGAATTCCATTGAATTCCATTCCATTCCATTCCATTCCATTCCATTCCATTCCATTCCATTCCATTCCATTCCATTCCATTCCGTTCTACTCGGGTTGATTCCACTCCATTCCATTCCATTCCATTCCATTCCATTCCATTCCATTCCATTCCATTCCATTCCATTCCATTCGTCTCCATTCGATTCCATTCGATTCCATTCCATTCTATTCCATTGAATTCCATTCCATTCCATTCCATTCCATTCCATTCCATTCCATTCCATTCCATTCCATTCCATTCCGTTCTACTCGGGTTGATTCCATTCCATTCCATTCCATTCCATTCCATTCCATTCCATTCCATTCCATTCCATTCCACTCCATTCCATTTGATTCCATTCCATTCCATTCCATTCCATCCCATTCCAATCCATTCCATTCCATTCCGTTCTACTCGGGTTGATTCCATTCCATTCCATTTCATTCCATTCCATTCCATTCCATTCCATTCGATTCCATTCGATTCCATTCCATTCCATTCCATTCCAATCCATTCCATTCTACTCGGGTTGATTCCATTCCATTCCATTCCATTCCATTCCATTCCATTCCATTCCATTCGATTCCACTCGATTCCACTCCATTCTTTCCATTCCATTCCAATCCATTCCATTCTACTCGGGTGGATTCCATTCCGTTCCATTCCATTCCATTCCATTCCATTCCATTCCATTCCACTCCATTCGATTCCATTCCATTCCATTCCATTCCATTCCATTCCATTCCATTCCATTCCATTCCATTCCATTCCATTCCGTTCTAGTCGGGTTGATTCCATTCTATTCCATTCCATTCCATTCCATTCCATTCCATTCCATTCCATTCCATTCCATTCCATTCCATTCCATTCTATTCCATTCCATTCTACTCCATTGAATTCCATTCCGTTCCATTCTATTCCATTCCATTCCATTCCTTTCCATTCCATTTAGTTCTACTCGGGTTGATTCCATTCCATTCCATTCCATTCCATTCCATTCCATTCCATTCCATTCCATTACTTTCCATTCCATTCCATTCCAATCCATTCCATTCTACTCGGGTTGACTCCATTCCATTCCATTCCATTCCATTCCATTCCATTCCATTCCATTCCATTATAATCCATTCCATTCCATTCGATTCCGTTCGATTCCATTCCATTCCATTCCATTCCATTCCATTCCATTCAATTCCATTCGATTCCATTCGATTCCATTCCATTCCATTCCATTCCATTCCATTCCATTCTACTCGGGTTGATTCCATTCCATTCCATTCCATTCCATTCCATTCCATTCCATTCCATTCTATTCCTTTCGATTCCATTCCATTCCATTAAATTCCATTCCATTCCATTCCATTCCATTCCATTCCATTCCGTTCTACTCGGGTTGATTCCACTCCATTCCATTCCATTCCATTCCATACCATTCCAATCGATTCCATTCGATTCCATTCCATTCCATTCCATTCCATTCCATTCCATTCCATTCCATTCCATTCCATTCCATTCCATTCCATTCCATTCCATTCCGTTCTAGTCGGGTTGATTCCATTCTATTCCATTCCATTCCATTCCATTGCATTCCATTCGATTCCATTCCATTCCATTCCATTCAATTCCATTCCATTCTACTCCATTGAATTCCATTCCATTCCATTCAATTCCATTCCTTTCCATCCCTTTCCATTCCATTTAGTTCTACTCGGGTTCATTCCATTCCATTCCATTCCATTCCATTCCATTCCATTCCATTCAATTCCATTCCTTTCCGTTACTTTCCATTCCATTCCATTCCAATCCATTCCATTCTACTCGGGTTGACTCCATTCCATTCCATTCCTTTCCATTCCATTATATTCCATTCTATTCCATTCGATTCCGTTCGATTCGATTCCATTCCATTCCATTGCATTCCATTCCATTCCATTCCATTCCATTCCGTTCTACTCGGGTTGATTCCATTCCATTCCTTTCCATTCCATTCCATTCCATTCCATTCCATTCCATTCCATTCCATTCCATTCCCTTCCATTCCATTCCATTCCAATCCATTCCATTCTACTCGGGTTGATTCCATTCCATTCCATTGCACTAGACTCCATTCGATTCCATTCGATTCCACTCCATTCCATTCCGTTCCATTCCATTCCATTCCATTCCATTCCATTCTATTCCATTGAATTCCATTCCATTCCATTCCATTCCAATCCATTCCATTCCATTCCATTCCATTCCATTCCATTCCATTCCGTTCTACTCGGGTTGATTCCATTCCATTACATTCCATTACATTCCATTCCATTCCATTCCATTCCATTCCAATCTATTCCATTCTATTCAATTCGATTCCATTCGATTCCATTCAATTCCATTCAATTCCATTCCATTCCATTCCAATCCATTCCATTCTACTCGGGTTGATTCCACTCCATTCCATTCCATTCCATTCCATTCCATTCCATTCCATTCCATTCCATTCCATTCCATTCCATTCCATTCCATTCCAATCTATTCCATTCCATTCCATTCCATTCCATTCCATTCCATTCCATTCCATTCCATTCCATTCCATTCCATTCCATTCCATTCCAATCCATTCCATTCTACTCGTGTTGATTCCATTCCATTCCATTCCATTCCATTCCATTCCATTCCATTCCATTCCATTCCATTCCATTCCATTCCAATCCATTCCATTCTACTCGGGTTGATTCCATTCCATTCCATTCCATTCCAATCCATTCCATTCCATTCCATTCCATTCCATTCCATTCCATTCCATTCCATTCCATTCCATTCCATTCCTTTCTATTCCATTCCATTCCATTCCATTCCATTCCATTCCATTCCATTCCATTCCATTCCATTCCATTCCATTCCGTTCTACTCGGGTTGATTCCACTCCATTCCATTCCCTTCCATTCCATTCCATTCCATTCCATTCCATTCCATTCCATTCCTTTCCATTCCAACCCATTCCTTTCTACTAGGGTTGATTCCATTCCATTCCATTCCATTCCATTCCATTCCATTCCATTCCATTTCATTCCAAACCGTTCCATTCTACTCGGGTTCATCATTCCATTCCATTCCATTCCATTCCATTCCACTCGGGTTCATTCCATTCCATTCCATTCCATTCCATTCCATTCCATTCCATTCCATTCCGTTCTACTCAGGTTGATTTCCATTCCATTCCATTCCATTCCATTCCATTCCATTCCATTCCATTCCATTCCATTCCATTCCATTCCATTCTATTCCATTCCGTACTACTCGGCTAGAATCCATTGAGTTCCGTTCCGTTCCGTTCCGTCCCGACACGTCCCGTCCCGTCCCGTCCCGTCCAGTCCCGTCCCGTCCCGTCCCGTGCCATTGTACTCGGGTTGATTCCATTCCACTCCGTTCCGTTCCTTTCCGTTCCCTTCAATTCAGTTCCACGCGGGTTGATTCAATTCCATTCTATTCTATTCCATTCCATTCCATTCCATTCCATTCCATTCCATTCCATTCCATTCCATTTTACTCGGGTTGATTCCATGCCGTTCCGTTCCATTCTGTCCCATCCCGACGCGTCCCGTCCCGTCCCGTCCCATTCCGTTCCGTTCTGATCGGGTTGATTCCGTTCCATTCCCTTCCGTTCCTTTCCGTTCCATTCCATTCCGTTACACGCGGGTTGATTCAATTCCATTCTATTACATTGAATTCCATTCCATTCCATTCCATTCCATTCTACTCGGATTGATTGCATTCCATTCCATTCCATTCCAGTCCATTCCAATCCACTCCATTCTACTCGGGTTGATTCCATTCCATTCCATTCCATTCCATTCCATTCCATTCCATTCCATTCCATTCCGTTCTACTCGGGTTGATTCCATTCTATTCCATTCCATTCCATTCGATTCCATTCGATTCCATTCGATTCCATTCGATTCCATTCCATTCCATTCCATTCCATTCCACTCCATTGAATTCCATTCCATTCCATTCTATTCCATTCCATTCCATTCCTTTCCATTCCATTTAATTCTACTCGGGTTGATTCCATTCCATTCCATTCCATTCCATTCCATTCCATTCCATTCCATTCCATTCGATTCCATTCGATTCCATTGCATTCCATTCGATTCCATTCGATTGCATTCCATTCCATTCCATTCCATTCCATTCCATTCCATTCCATTCCATTCCATTCCATTCCATTCCATTCCGTTCCACTCGGGTTGATTCCATTCTATTCCATTCCATTCCCTTCTATTCCATTCGATATCATTCGATTCCATTCCATCCCATTCCATTCCATTCCATTCCATTCCGTTCTTCTTGGGTTGATTCCATTCCATTCCATTTCATTCCATTCCATTCCATTCCATTTCTTTCGATTCCATTCGATTCCATTCCATTCCATTCCATTCCAATCCATTGCATTCTACTCAGTTTGATTCCATTCCATTCCATTCCATTCCATTCATATCCATTCCATTCCATTCCATTCAATTCCACTCGATTCCATTCCATTCCTTTCCATTCCATTCCAATCCATTCCATTCTACTCGGGTGGATTCCATTCCATTCCATTCGATTCCATTCCATTCCATTCCATTCCATTCCATTCCATTCCATTCCATTCGATTCCATTCCATTCCATTCCATGGCATTCCATTCCATTCCATTCCATTCCATTCCATTCCATTCCATTCCGTTCTAGTCGGGTTGATTCCATTCCATTCCATTGCATTCCATTCCATTCCATTCCATTCCATTCCATTGCATTCCATTCCATTCCATTCCATTCCATTCCATTCCATTCCATTCCATTCCATTCCATTCCATTCTATTCCATTCCATTCTACTCCATTGAATTCCATTCCATTCCATTCAATTTCATTCCATTCCATTCCTTTCCAATCCATTTAGTTCTACTCGGGTTGATTCCATTCCATTCCATTCCATTCCATTCCATTCCATTCCATTCCATTCCATTACTTTCCATTCCATTCCATTCCAATCCATTCCATTCTACTCGGGTTGACTCCATTCCATTCCATTCCACTCCATTCCATTCCGTTATATTCCATTCTATTCCATTCGATTCCGTTCGATTCCATTCCATTCCTTTCCATTCTATTCCATTCCATTCGATTCCATTCCATTCCATTCCATTCCATTCCATTCCATTCCATTCCAATCCATTCCATTCTACTCGGGTTGATTCCATTCCATTCCATTCCATTCCAATCCATTCCATTCCATTCCATTCCATTCCATTCCATTCCATTCCATTCCATTCCATTCCTTTCTATTCCATTCCATTCCATTCCATTCCATTCCATTCCATTCCATTCCATTCCATTCCATTCCGTTCTACTCGGGTTGATTCCACTCCATTCCATTCCCTTCCATTCCATTCCATTCCATTCCATTCCATTCCATTCCATTCCTTTCCATTCCAACCCATTCCTTTCTACTAGGGTTGATTCCATTCCATTCCATTCCATTCCATTCCATTCCATTCCATTCCATTTCATTCCAAACCGTTCCATTCTACTCGGGTTCATCATTCCATTCCATTCCATTCCATTCCATTCCACTCGGGTTCATTCCATTCCATTCCATTCCATTCCATTCCATTCCATTCCATTCCATTCCATTCCGTTCTACTCAGGTTGATTTCCATTCCATTCCATTCCATTCCATTCCATTCCATTCCATTCCATTCCATTCCATTCCATTCTATTCCATTCCGTACTACTCGGCTAGAATCCATTGAGTTCCGTTCCGTTCCGTTCCGTCCCGACACGTCCCGTCCCGTCCCGTCCCGTCCAGTCCCGTCCCGTCCCGTCCCGTGCCATTGTACTCGGGTTGATTCCATTCCACTCCGTTCCGTTCCTTTCCGTTCCCTTCAATTCAGTTCCACGCGGGTTGATTCAATTCCATTCTATTCTATTCCATTCCATTCCATTCCATTCCATTCCATTCCATTCCATTCCATTCCATTTTACTCGGGTTGATTCCATGCCGTTCCGTTCCATTCTGTCCCATCCCGACGCGTCCCGTCCCGTCCCGTCCCATTCCGTTCCGTTCTGATCGGGTTGATTCCGTTCCATTCCCTTCCGTTCCTTTCCGTTCCATTCCATTCCGTTACACGCGGGTTGATTCAATTCCATTCTATTACATTGAATTCCATTCCATTCCATTCCATTCCATTCTACTCGGATTGATTGCATTCCATTCCATTCCATTCCAGTCCATTCCAATCCACTCCATTCTACTCGGGTTGATTCCATTCCATTCCATTCCATTCCATTCCATTCCATTCCATTCCATTCCATTGCGTTCCATTCGATTCGATTCCATTCCATTCCATTCCATTCCATTCCAATCCATTCCATTCCTCTTGGGTTCATTCCATTCCATTCCATTCCATTCCATTCCATTCGATTCCATTCGATTCCATTCCATTCCATTCCATACCATTCCATTCCATTTTGTTCTACTCGGGTTGATTCCACTCCATTCCATTCCATTCCATTCCATTCCATTCCATTCCATTCCATTCCATTCCATTCCATTCCATTCGATTCCATTCTATTCCATTCGATTCCATTCCATTCCATTTCATTTTATTCCAATCCATTCCATTCCATTCTATTCCATGGAATTCCATTCCATTCCATTCCATTCCATTCCATTCCATTCCATTCCATTCCATTTCATTCCATTCCATTCCATTCCATTCCATTCCGTTCTACTCGGGTTGAATCCACTCCATTCCATTCCATTACATTCCATTCCATTCCATTCCATTCCATTCCATTCCACTCGGGTTGAGCATTCCATTCGATTCGATTCCATTCCATTCCATTCCATTCCATTCCATTCCATTCCACTCGGGCTCATTCCATTCCATTCCATTCCATTCCATTCCATTCCATTCCATTCCATTCCATTCCATTCCATTCCGTTCTACTCGGGTTGATTTCCATTCCATTCCATTCCATTCCATTCCATTCCATTCCATTCCATTCCATTCCATTCCATTCCATTCCATTCCATTCCATTCCATTCCTTTCCATTTATTCCATTCCGTTCTACTCGGGTTGATTCCATTGAGTTTGGTTCCGTTCCGTTCCGTCCCGTCCCGTCCCGTCCCGTCCCGTTCCGTTTTACTCGGGTTGATTCCTTTGCATTCCGTTCCGCTCGTTTCCATTCCGTTCCATTCCGTTCAACGCGGGTTGGTTCAATTCCATTCTATTCTATTCTATTCCTTTCCATTCCATTCCATTCTACTCGGGTTGATTCTATGCCGTTCCATTCCGATCCATTCCGTCCCATTCCGACCCGTCCCATCCCGTCCCGTCCCGTCCCATCCCGTTCCGTTCCACATGGGTTGATTCAATTCCTTTCGGTTACATTGAATTCCATTCCATTCCATTCTACTCGGATTGATTCCATTCCATTCCATTCCATTCCATTCCATTCCATTCCATTCCATTCCAATCCATTCCATTCTACTCAGGTTGATTCCATTCCATTCCATTCCATTCCATTCCATTCCATTCCATTCCATTCCATTCAGTTTCATTCCATTCCATTCCATTCCATTCCATTCCATTCCATTCCATTCCATTCCATTCCATTCCATTCCATTCGATTCCATTCCATTCCATTCCATTCCGTTCTACTCGGGTTGATTCCATTCTATTCCATTCCATTCCGTTCGATTCCATTCGATTCCATTCGATTCCGCTCCATTCCATTCCATTCCCTTCCATTCCATTCTATTCCATTGAATTCCATTCCATTGCATTCCATTCCATTCCATTCCATTCCATTCCATTCCGTTCTACTCTGATTGACTCCATTCCATTCCATTCGATTCCATTCCATTCCATTCCATTCCATTCCAATACATTCCATTCTACTCTGGTTGATTCCATTCCATTCCATTCCATTCCATTCCATTCCATTCCATTCGTCTCCATTCGATTCCATTCGATTCCATTCCATTCTATTCCATTGAATTCCATTCCATTCCATTCCATTCCATTCCATTCTATTCCATTCCATTCCATTCCATTCCGTTCTACTCGGGTTGATTCCATTCCATTCCATTCCATTCCATTCCACTCCATTCCATTCGATTCCATTCGATTCCATTCCATTCCATTCCATTCCATTCCAATCCATTCCATTCTACTCGGGTTGATTCCATTCCATTCCATTCCATTCCATTCCATTCCATTCCATTGAATTCCATTCGATTCCATTCGATTCCATTCCATTTGATTCCATTCGATATCATTCGATTCCATTCCATCCCATTCCATTCCATTCCATTCCATTCCGTTCTACTCGGGTTGATTCCATTCCATTCCATTTCATTCCATTCCATTCCATTCCATTCCATTTCATTCCATTCCATTCCATTCCATTCCATTCGATTCCATTCGATTCCATTCCATTCCATTCCATTCCAATCCATTCCATTCTACTCGGGTTGATTCCATTCCATTCCATTCCATTCCATTCCATTCCATTCCATTCCATTCCATTCCATTCCATTCCATTCGATTCCATTCCATTCCATTCCATGGCATTCCATTCCATTCCATTCCATTCCATTCCATTCCATTCTAGTCGGGTTGATTCCATTCCATTCCATTGCATTCCATTCCATTCCATTGCATTCCATTCCATTCCATTCCATTCCATTCCATTCCATTCCATTCCATTCCATTCCATTCCATTCCATTCCATTCCATTGCATTCCATTCGATTCCATTCGATTCCATTCCATTCCATTCCATTCCATTCCATTCCATTCCATTCCATTCCATTCCATTCCGTTCCACTCGGGTTGATTCCATTCTATTCCATTCCATTCCCTTCTATTCCATTCGATATCATTCGATTCCATTCCATCCCATTCCATTCCATTCCATTCCATTCCGTTCTTCTTGGGTTGATTCCATTCCATTCCATTTCATTCCATTCCATTCCATTCCATTTCTTTCGATTCCATTCGATTCCATTCCATTCCATTCCATTCCAATCCATTGCATTCTACTCAGTTTGATTCCATTCCATTCCATTCCATTCCATTCAATTCCATTCCATTCCATTCCATTCAATTCAATTCCACTCGATTCCATTCCATTCCTTTCCATTCCATTCCAATCCATTCCATTCTACTCGGGTGGATTCCATTCCATTCCATTCCATTCCATTCCATTCCATTCCATTCCATTCCATTCCATTCCCTTCCATTCGATTCCATTCCATTCCCTTCCATTCGATTCCATTCCATTCCATTCCATGGCATTCCATTCCATTCCATTCCATTCCATTCCATTCCGTTCTAGTCGGGTTGATTCCATTCCATTCCATTGCATTCCATTCCATTCCATTCCATTCCATTCCATTCCATTCTATTCCATTCCATTCTACTCCATTGAATTCCATTCCATTCCATTCCATTCCATTTCATTCCATTCCTTTCCAATCCATTCCATTCCGTTCCACTCGGGTTGATTCCATTCTATTCCATTCCATTCCCTTCTATTCCATTCGATATCATTCGATTCCATTCCATCCCATTCCATTCCATTCCATTCCATTCCGTTCTTCTTGGGTTGATTCCATTCCATTCCATTTCATTCCATTCCATTCCATTCCATTTCTTTCGATTCCATTCGATTCGATTCCATTCCATTCCATTCCAATCCATTGCATTCTACTCAGTTTGATTCCATTCCATTCCATTCCATTCCATTCAATTCCATTCCATTCCATTCCATTCAATTCCACTCGATTCCATTCCATTCCTTTCCATTCCATTCCAATCCATTCCATTCTACTCGGGTGGATTCCATTCCATTCCATTCCATTCCATTCCATTCCATTCCATTCCATTCCATTCAATTCCATTCCCTTCCATTCGATTCCATTCCATTCCATTCCATGGCATTCCATTCCATTCCATTCCATTCCATTCCATTCCGTTCTAGTCGGGTTGACTCCATTCCATTCCATTCCACTCCATTCCATTCCGTTATATTCCATTCTATTCCATTCGATTCCGTTCGGTTCCATTCCATTCCATTCCATTCGATTCCATTCCATTCCATTCCATTCCATTCCATTCCATTCCATTCCATTCCATTCCAATCCATTCCATTCTACTCGGGTTGATTCCATTCCATTCCATTCCATTCCAATCCATTCCATTCCATTCCATTCCATTCCATTCCATTCCATTCCATTCCATTCCATTCCATTCCATTCCATTCCATTCCATTCCATTCCATTCCATTTCATTCCAAACCGTTCCATTCTACTCGGGTTCATCATTCCATTCCATTCCATTCCACTCGGGTTCATTCCATTCCATTCCATTCCATTCCATTCCATTCCATTCCATTCCGTTCTACTCAGGTTGATTTCCATTCCATTCCATTCCATTCCATTCCATTCCATTCCATTCCATTCCATTCCATTCCATTCCATTCCATTCTATTCCATTCCGTTCTACTCGGCTTGAATCCATTGAGTTCCGTTCCGTTCCGTTCCGTCCCGACACGTCCCGTCCCGTCCCGTCCCGTCCCGTCCCGTCCCGTCCCGTCCCGTGCCGTTGTACTCGGGTTGATTCCATTCCACTCCGTTCCGTTCCTTTCCGTTCCCTTCAATTCAGTTCCACGCGGGTTGATTCAATTCCATTCTATTCTATTCCATTCCATTCCATTCCATTCCATTCCATTCCATTCCACTCCATTTTACTCCGGTTGATTCCATGCCGTTCCGTTCCATTCTGTCCCATCCCGACGCGTCCCGTCCCGTCCCGTCCCATTCCGTTCCGTTCTGATCGGGTTGATTCCGTTCCATTCCCTTCCGTTCCTTTCCGTTCCATTCCATTCCGTTACACGCGGGTTGATTCAATTCCATTCTATTACATTGAATTCCATTCCATTCCATTCCATTCCATTCTACTCGGATTGATTGCATTCCATTCCATTCCATTCCAGTCCATTCCAATCCACTCCATTCTACTCGGGTTGATTCCATTCCATTCCATTCCATTCCATTCCATTCCATTCCATTCCATTCCATTCCATTCCATTCCATTCCATTCCATTCCATTCCATTTCATTCCAAACCGTTCCATTCTACTCGGGTTCATCATTCCATTCCATTCCATTCCACTCGGGTTCATTCCATTCCATTCCATTCCATTCCATTCCATTCCATTCCATTCCGTTCTACTCGGGTTGATTCCACTCCATTCCATTCCCTTCCATTCCATTGCATTCCATTCCATTCCATTCCATTCCATTCCATTCCATTCCTTTCCATTCCAACCCATTCCTTTCTACTCGGGTTGATTCCATTCCATTCCATTCCATTCCATTCCATTGCATTCCATTCCATTCCATTCGATTCCATTCCATTCCATTCCATTCCATTTCATTCCAAACCGTTCCTTTCTACTCGGATTCATCATTCCATTCCATTCCATTCCATTCCATTCCATTCCATTCCACTCGGGTTCATTCCATTCCATTCCATTCCATTCCATTCCATTCCATTCCATTCCATTCCATTCCGTTCTACTCAGGTTGATTTCCATTCCATTCCATTCCATTCCATTCCATTCCATTCCATTCCATTCCATTCCATTCCATTCCATTCCATTCCATTCCATTCCATTCCATTCCATTCTATTCCTTTCCGTTCTACTCGGCTTGAATCCATTGAGTTCCGTTCCGTTCCTTTTCATCCCGACACGTCCCGTCCCGTCCCGACACGTCCCGTCCCGTCCCGTCTCGTCCCGTTCCGTCCCGTCCCGTCCCGTCCCGTGCCGTTGTACTCGGATTGATTCCATTCCACTCCGTTCCGTTCCTTTCTGTTCCCTTCCATTCAGTTCCACGCGGGTTGATTCAATTCCATTCTATTCTATTCCATTCCATTCCATTCCATTCCATTCCATTCCATTCCATTCCATTCCATTCCATTTTACTTGGGTTGATTCCATGCCGTGCCATTCCGTTCCATTCCGTTCCGTTCTGATCGGGTTGATTCCGTTCCATTCCGTTCCGTTCCTTTCCATTCCATTCCATTCCGTTACACGCAGGTTGATTCAATTCCATTCTATTACATTGAATTCTATTCCATTCCATTCCATTCCATTCTACTCGGATTGATTGCATTCCATTCCATTCCATTCCATTCCATTCCATTCCATTCCATTCCATTCCATTCCATTCCATTCCTTTCCATTCCATTCCATTCCGTTACACGCAGGTTGATTCAATTCCATTCTATTACATTGAATTCTATTCCATTCCATTCCATTCCATTCTACTCGGATTGATTGCATTCCATTCCATTCCATTCCATTCCATTGCATTCCATTCCGTTCCATTCCATTCCATTCCGTTCTACTCTGATTGACTCCATTCCATTCCATTCCATTCCATTCCATTCCATTCCATTCCATTCCATTGCGTTCCATTCGAATCGATTCCATTCCATTCCATTCCATTCCATTCCAATCCATTCCATTCTACTTGGGTTCATTCCATTCCATTCCATTCCATTCCATTCTATTCCATTCGATTCCATTCCATTCCATTCCATTCCATTCCATTCCATTCCATTCTGTTCTACTCGGGTTGATTCCACTCCATTCCATTCCATTCCATTCCATTCTATTCCATTCCATTCCATTCGATTCCATTCTATTCCATTCGATTCCATTCCATTCCATTTCATTTTATTCCATTCCATTCCATTCCATTCTATTCCATTGAATTCCATTCCATTCCATTCCATTCCATTCCATTCCATTCCATTCCATTCCATTCCATTCCATTCCGTTCTAGTCGGGTTGATTCCATTCTATTCCATTCCATTCCATTCCATTGCATTCCATTCCATTCCATTCCATTCCATTCCATTCCATTCCATTCCATTCCATTCCATTCCATTCCATTCCATTCCGTTCCACTCGAGTTGATTCCATTCTGTTCCATTCCATTCCATTCGATTCCATTCGATATCATTCGATTCCATTCCATCCCATTCCATTCCATTCCATTCCATTCCGTTCTTCTTGGGGTGAGTCCATTCCATTCCATTTCTTTCCATTCCATTCCATTCCTTTTCTTTCGATTCCATTCGATTCCATTCCATTCCATTCCATTCCAATCCATTGCATTCTACTCAGGTTGATTCCATTCCATTCCATTCCATTCCATTCCATTCCATTCCATTCCATTCCATTCCATTCCATTCCATTCCATTCCATTCCATTCCATTCCATTCCACTCGATTCCATTCCATTCCTTTCCATTCCATTCCAATCCATTCCATTCTATTCGGGTGGATTCCATTCCATTCCATTCCATTCCATTCCATTCCATTCCATTCCATTCCATTCCATTCCATTCGATTCCATTCCATTCCATTCCATTCCATTCCATTCCATTCCATTCCATTCCGTTCTAGTCGGGTTGATTCCGTTCCATTCCATTGCATTCCATTCCATTCCATTCCATTCCATTCCATTCCATTCCATTCCATTCCATTCCATTCTATTCCATTCCATTCTACTCCATTGAATTCCATTCCATTCCATTCCATTCCATTCCATTCCATTCCTTTCCAATCCATTTAGTTCTACTCGGGTTGATTTCATTCCATTCCATTCCATTCCATTCCATTCCATTCCATTCCATTCCATTCCATTCCATTCCATTCCATTCCATTACTTTCCATTCCATTCCATTCCATTCCATTCTATTCTACTCGGGTTGACTCCATTCCATTCCATTCCACTCCATTCCATTCCGTTATATTCCATACTATTCCATTTGATTCCGTTCGATTCCATTCCATTCCATTCCATTCCATTCGATTCCATTCCATTCCATTCGATTCCCTTCCATTCCATTCCATTCCATTCCATTCCATTCCATTCCAATCCATTCCATTCTACTCGGGTTGATTCCATTCCATTCCATTCCATTCCATTCCATTCCATTCTACTCGGGTTGATTCCATGCCGTTCCGTTCTGTTCCATTGCGTCCCATCCCGACGCGTCCCGTCCCGTCCCGTCCCGTCAAATTACGTTCCGTTCTGATCGGGTTGATTCCGTTCCATTCCGTTCCGTTCCTTTCCGTTCCGTTCCATTCCGTTACACGCGGGTTGATTCAATTCCATTCTATTACATTGAATTCCATTCCATTCCATTCCATTCCATTCTACTCGGATTGATTGCATTCCATTCCATTCCATTCCAGTCCATTCCAATCCATTCCATTCTACTCGGGTTGATTCCATTCCATTCCATTCCATTCCATTCCATTCCATTCCATTCCATTCCATTCCATTCCATTCCATTCCTTTCCATTTATTCCATTCCGTTCTACTCGGGTTGATTCCATTGAGTTTGGTTACGTTCCGTTCCGTCCCATCCCGTCCTGTCCCGTCCCGTTCCGTTTTACTCGGGTTGATTCCTTTGCATTCCGTTCCGCTCGTTTCCATTCCGTTCCATTCCGTTCCACGCGGGTTGGTTCAATTCCATTCTATTCTATTCTATTCCTTTCCATTCCATTCCATTCTACTCGGGTTGATTCCATGCCGTTCCATTCCGTTCCATTCCGTCCCATCCCGACCCGTCCCATCCCGTCCCGTCCCGTCCCATCCCATTCCGTTCCACATGGGTTGATTCAATTCCTTTCGGTTACATTGAATTCCATTCCATTCCATTCTACTCGGATTGATTCCATTCCATTCCATTCCATTCCATTCCATTCCATTCCATTCCTTTCCATTCCAATCCATTCCATTCTACTCGGGTTGATTCCATTCCATTCCAATCCATTCCATTCCATTCCATTCCATTCCATTCCATTCCATTCCATTCCATTCAGTTTCATTCCATTCCATTCCATTCCTTTCCATTCCATTCCATTCCATTCCATTCCATTCTATTCCATTACATTCTACTACATTGAATTCCATTCCATTCCATTCAATTCCATTCCATTCCATTCCTTTCCATTCCATTTAGTTCTACTCGGGTTGATTCCATTCCATTCCATTCCATTCCATTCCATTCCATTCCATTCCATTCCATTCCATTCCATTCCATTGCATTCCATTCCATTCCATTCCATTACTTTCCATTCCATTCCATTCCAATCAATTCCATTCTACTCGGGTTGACTCCATTCCATTCCATTCCATTCCATTCCATTCCATTCCATTCCATTCCATTCCATTATATTCCATTCTATTCCATTCGATTCCGTTCAATTCCATTCCATTCCATTCCATTCCATTCCATTCCATTCCATTCCATTCCATTCCATTCCATTCGATTCCATTCCATTCCATTCCATTCCATTCCATTCCATTCCATTCCTTTCTATTCCATTCCATTCCATTCCATTCCATTCCATTCCATTCCATTCCATTCCATTCCATTCCGTTCTACTCGGGTTGATTCCACTCCATTCCATTCCATTCCATTCCATTCCATTCCATTCCATTCCATTCCATTCCTTTCCATTCCAACCCATTCCGTTCTACTCGGGTTGATTCCATTCCTTTCCATTCCATTCCATTCCATTCCATTCCATTCCATTCCATTCCATTCCATTCCATTCCATTCCACTCCATTCCATTCCATTTCATTCCAAACCGTTCCATTCTACTCGGGTTCATCATTCCATTCCATTCCATTCCATTCCATTCCACTCGGGTTCATTCCATTCCATTCCATTCCATTCCATTCCATTCCATTCCATTCCATTCCATTCCATTCCGTTCTACTCAGGTTGATTTCCATTCCATTCCATTCCATTTCATTCCTTTCCATTCCATTCCATTCCATTCCATTCCATTCCATTCCATTCTATTCCATTCCGTTCTACTCGGCTTGAATCCATTGAGTTCCGTTCCGTTCCATTCCGTCCCAACACGTCCCGTCCCGTCCCGTCCCGTCCCGTCCCTTCCCGTCCCGTCCCGTGCCGTTGTACTCGGGTTGATTCCGTTCCACTCCGTTCCGTTCCTTTCCGTTCCGTTCCATTCAGTTCCACGCGGGTTGATTCAATTCCATTCTATTCTATTCCATTCCATTCCATTCCATTCCATTCCATTCCATTCCATTCCATTTTACTCGGGTTAATTCCATGCCGTTCCGTTGCGTTCCATTCTGTCCCATCCCGACGCGTCCCGTCCCGTCCCGTCCCATTCCGTTCCGTTCAGATCGGGTAGATTCCGTTCCATTCCGTTCCGTTCCTTTCCGTTCCATTCCATTCCGTTACACGCGGGTTGATTCAATTCCATTCTATTACATTGAATTCCATTAAATTCCATTCCATTCCATTCTACTCGGATTGATTGCATTCCATTCCATTCCAGTCCAGTCCATTCCAATCCATTCCATTCTACTCGGGTTGATTCCATTCCATTCCATTCCATTCCATTCCATTCCATTCCATTCCATTGCGTTCCATTCGATTCGATTCCATTCCATTCCATTCCATTCCATTCCAATCCACTCCATTCTACTTGGGTTCATTCCATTCCATTCCATTCCATTCCATTCGATTCCATTCCATTCCATTCCATTCCATTCCATTCCATTCCATTCTGTTCTACTCGGGTTGATTCCACTCCATTCCATTCCATTCCATTCCATTCTATTCCATTCCATTCCATTTGATTCCATTCTATTCCATTCGATTCCATTCCATTCCATTTCATTTTATTCCAATCCATTGCATTCCATTCTATTCCATTGAATTCCATTCCATTCCATTCCATTCCATCCAATTCCATTCCTTTCCATTCCAATCCATTCCATTCTACTCGGGTTGATTCCATTCCATTCCATTCCATTCCATTCCATTCGATTCCATTCCATTCCATTCCATTCCATTCCATTCCGTTCTACTCGGGTTGATTCCATTCTATTCCATTCCATTCCGTTCGATTCCATTCGATTCCATTCGATTCCATTCCATTCCATTCCATTCCCTTCCATTCCATTCTATTCCATTGAATTCCATTCCATTCCATTGCATTCCATTCCGTTCCATTCCATTCCATTCCGTTCTACTCTGATTGACTCCATTCCATTCCATTCCATTCCATTCCATTCCATTCCATTCCATTCCATTCGATTCCATTCCATTCCATTCCATTCCATTCCATTCCATTCCATTCCAATACATTCCATTCTACTCTGGTTGATTCCATTCCATTCCATTCCATTCCATTCCATTCCATTCGTCTCCATTCGATTCCATTCGATTCCATTCCATTCTATTCCATTGAATTCCATTCCATTCCATTCCATTCTATTCCATTCCATTCCATTCCATTCCATTCCACTCCATTCCATTCGATTCCATTCGATTCCATTCCATTCCATTCCATTCCATTCCAATCCATTCCATTCTACTCGGGTTGATTCCATTCCATTCCATTCCATTCCATTCCATTCCATTCCATTCCATTCCATTCCATTCCATTGCATTCCATTCCATTCCATTCCATTCCATTCCATTCCATTGCATTCCATTCGATTCCATTCGATTCCATTCCATTCGATTCCATTCGATATCATTCGATTCCATTCCATCCCATTCCATTCCATTCCATTCCATTCCGTTCTACTCGGGTTGATTCCATTCCATTCCATTCCATTCCATTCCATTCCATTCCATTCCATTCCACTCCATTCCATTCGATTCCATTCGATTCCATTCCATTCCATTCCATTCCATTCCAATCCATTCCATTCTACTCGGGTTGATTCCATTCCATTCCATTCCATTCCATTCCATTCCATTCCATTCCATTCCATTCCATTCCATTCCATTGCATTCCATTCGATTCCATTCGATTCCATTCCATTCGATTCCATTCGATATCATTCGATTCCATTCCATCCCATTCCATTCCATTCCATTCCATTCCGTTCTACTCGGGTTGATTCCATTCCATTCCTTTTCATTCCATTCCATTCCATTCCATTCCATTCCATTCCATTCCGTTCTAATCGGTTTGATTCCACTCCATTCCATTCCATTCCATTCCATTCCATTCCATTCCATTCCATTCCTTTGCATTCCAACCCATTCCGTTCTAGTCGGGTTGATTCCATTCCATTCCATTCCATTCCATTCCATTCCATTCCATTCCATTCCATTCGATTCCATTCCATTCCATTCCATTCCATTTCATTCCAAACCATTCCATTCTACTCGGGTTCATCATTCCATTCCATTCCATTCCATTCCATTCCATTCCACTCGGGTTCTTTCCATTCCATTCCATTCCATTCCATTCCATTCCATTCCATTCCATTCCATTCCATTCCATTCCGTTCTACTCAGGTTGATTTCCATTCCATTCCATTCCATTCCATTCCATTCCATTTCACTCCATTCCATTCCATTCCATTCCATTCCATTCCACTCCATTCCATTCCGTTCTATTCGGGTTGATTCCATTCCATTCCATTCCATTCCATTCCATTCCATTCCATTCCATTCCATTCCATTCTATTCCATTCCGTTCTACTCGGCTTGAATCCACTGAGTTCCGTTCCGTTCCGTTCCGTCCCGACACGTCCCGTCCCGTCCCGTCCCGTCCCGTCCCATCCCGTCCCGTCCCGTCCCGTGCCGTTGTACTCGGGTTGATTCCATTCCACTCCGTTCCGTTCATTTCCGTTCCGTTCCATTCAGTTCCACGCGGGTTGATTCAATTCCATTCTATTCCATTCCATTCCATTCCATTCCATTCCATTCCATTCCATTCCATTCTACTCGGGTTGATTCCATGCCGTTCCGTTCCGTTCCATTGCGTCCCATCCCGACGCGTCCCGTCCCGTCCCGTCCCGTCAAATTACGTTCCGTTCTGATCGGGTTGATTCCGTTGCATTCCGTTCCGTTCCTTTCCGTTCCGTTCCATTCCGTTACACGCGGGTTGATTCAATTCCATTCTATTACATTGAATTCCATTCCATTCCATTCCATTCCATTCTACTCGGATTGATTGCATTCCATTCCATTCCATTCCAGTCCATTCCAATCCATTCCATTCTACTCGGGTTGATTCCATTCCATTCCACTCCATTCCATTCCATTCCATTCCATTCCATTGCGTTCCATTCGATTCGATTCCATTCCATTCCATTCCATTCCATTCCAATCCATTCCATTCTACTTGGGTTGATTCCATTCCATTCCATTCCATTCGATTCCATTCCATTCCATTCCATTCCATTCCATTCCATTCCATTCCATTCCATTCCATTCTGTACTACTCGGGTTGATTCCACTCCATTCCATTCCATTCCATTCCATTCTATTCCATTCCATTCCATTCGATTCCATTCTATTCCATTCGATTCCATTCCATTCCATTTCATTTTATTCCATTCCATTCCATTCCATTCTATTCCATTGAATTCCATTCCATTCCATTCCATTCCATTCAATTCCGTTCCATTCCATTCCTTTCCATTCCAATCCATTCCATTCTACTCGGGTTGATTCCATTCCATTCCATTCCATTCCATTCCAATCGATTCGATTCCATTCCATTCCATTCCATTCCATTCCGTTCTACTCGGGTTGATTCCATTCTATTCCATTCCATTCCGTTCGATTCCATTCGATTCCATTCGATTCCATTCCATTCCATTCCATTCCCTTCCATTCCATTCTATTCCATTGAATTCCATTCCATTCCATTGTATTCCATTCCATTCCATTCCATTCCATTCCGTTTTACTCTGATTGACTCCATTCCATTCCATTCCATTCCATTCCATTCCATTCCATTCCATTCCATTCCATTCCATTCCATTCCATTCGATTCCATTCCATTCCATTCCATTCCATGCCATTCCATTCCAATACATTCCATTCTACTCTGGTTGATTCCATTCCATTCCATTCCATTCCATTCCATTCGTTTCCATTCGATTCCATTCGATTCCATTCCATTCTATTCCATTGAATTCCATTCCATTCCATTCCATTCCATTCCATTCCATTCCATTCCATTCCATTCCATTCCGTTCTACTCGGGTTGATTCCATTCCATTCCATTCCATTCCATTCCATTCCATTCCATTCCATTCCATTCCACTCCATTCCATTCGATTCCATTCGATTCCATTCCATTCCATTCCATTCCATTCCAATCCATTCCATTCTACTCGGGTTGATTCCATTCCATTCCATTCCACTCCATTCCATTCCATTCCATTCCATTCCATTGCATTCCATTCGATTCCATTCGACTCCATTCCATTCGATTCCATTCGAGATCATTCGATTCCATTCCATCCCATTCCATTCCATTCCATTCCATTCCGTTCTACTCGGGTTGATTCCATTCCATTCCATTTCATTCCATTCCATTCCATTCCATTCCATTCGATTCAATTCGAGACCATTCCATTCCATTCCATTCCAATCCATTCCATTCTACTCGGGTTGATTCCATTCCATTCCATTCCATTCCATTCCATTCCATTCCATTCCATTCCATTCCACTCGATTCCATTCCATTCTTTCCATTCCATTCCAATCCATTCCATTCTACTCCGGTGGATTCCATTCCATTCCATTTCATTCCATTCCATTCCATTCCATTCCATTCGATTCAATTCGAGACCATTCCATTCCATTCCATTCCAATCCATTCCATTCTACTCGGGTTGATTCCATTCCATTCCATTCCATTCCATTCCATTCCATTCCATTCCATTCCGTTCTACTCGGGTTGATTCCATTCCATTCCTTTTCATTCCATTCCATTCCATTCCATTCCATTCCATTCCATTCCGTTCTAATCGGTTTGATTCCACTCCATTCCATTCCATTCCATTCCATTCCATTCCATTCCATTCCATTCCTTTGCATTCCAACCCATTCCGTTCTAGTCGGGTTGATTCCATTCCATTCCATTCCATTCCATTCCATTCCATTCCATTCCATTCCATTCGATTCCATTCCATTCCATTCCATTCCATTTCATTCCAAACCATTCCATTCTACTCGGGTTCATCATTCCATTCCATTCCATTCCATTCCATTCCATTCCATTCCACTCGGGTTCTTTCCATTCCATTCCATTCCATTCCATTCCATTCCATTCCATTCCATTCCATTCCATTCCATTCCGTTCTACTCAGGTTGATTTCCATTCCATTCCATTCCATTCCATTCCATTCCATTTCACTCCATTCCATTCCATTCCATTCCATTCCATTCCACTCCATTCCATTCCGTTCTATTCGGGTTGATTCCATTCCATTCCATTCCATTCCATTCCATTCCATTCCATTCCATTCCATTCCATTCCATTCCATTCTATTCCATTCCGTTCTACTCGGCTTGAATCCATTGAGTTCCGTTCCGTTCCGTTCCGTCCCGACACGTCCCGTCCCGTCCCGTCCCGTCCCGTCCCATCCCGTCCCGTCCCGTCCCGTGCCGTTGTACTCGGGTTGATTCCATTCCACTCCGTTCCGTTCATTTCCGTTCCGTTCCATTCAGTTCCACGCGGGTTGATTCAATTCCATTCTATTCCATTCCATTCCATTCCATTCCATTCCATTCCATTCCATTCCATTCCATTCTACTCGGGTTGATTCCATGCCGTTCCGTTCCGTTCCATTGCGTCCCATCCCGACGCGTCCCGTCCCGTCCCGTCCCGTCAAATTACGTTCCGTTCTGATCGGGTTGATTCCGTTGCATTCCGTTCCGTTCCTTTCCGTTCCGTTCCATTCCGTTACACGCGGGGTGATTCAATTCCATTCTATTACATTGAATTCCATTCCATTCCATTCCATTCCATTCTACTCGGATTGATTGCATTCCATTCCATTCCATTCCAGTCCATTCCAATCCATTCCATTCTACTCGGGTTGATTCCATTCCATTCCACTCCATTCCATTCCATTCCATTCCATTCCATTGCGTTCCATTCGATTCGATTCCATTCCATTCCATTCCATTCCATTCCAATCCATTCCATTCTACTTGGGTTGATTCCATTCCATTCCATTCCATTCGATTCCATTCCATTCCATTCCATTCCATTCCATTCCATTCCATTCCATTCCATTCCATTCTGTACTACTCGGGTTGATTCCACTCCATTCCATTCCATTCCATTCCATTCTATTCCATTCCATTCCATTCGATTCCATTCTATTCCATTCGATTCCATTCCATTCCATTTCATTTTATTCCATTCCATTCCATTCCATTCTATTCCATTGAATTCCATTCCATTCCATTCCATTCCATTCAATTCCATTCCATTCCATTCCTTTCCATTCCAATCCATTCCATTCTACTCGGGTTGATTCCATTCCATTCCATTCCATTCCATTCCAATCGATTCGATTCCATTCCATTCCATTCCATTCCATTCCGTTCTACTCGGGTTGATTCCATTCTATTCCATTCCATTCCGTTCGATTCCATTCGATTCCATTCGATTCCATTCCATTCCATTCCATTCCCTTCCATTCCATTCTATTCCATTGAATTCCATTCCATTCCATTGTATTCCATTCCATTCCATTCCATTCCATTCCGTTTTACTCTGATTGACTCCATTCCATTCCATTCCATTCCATTCCATTCCATTCCATTCCATTCCATTCCATTCCATTCCATTCGATTCCATTCCATTCCATTCCATTCCATGCCATTCCATTCCAATACATTCCATTCTACTCTGGTTGATTCCATTCCATTCCATTCCATTCCATTCCATTCGTTTCCATTCGATTCCATTCGATTCCATTCCATTCTATTCCATTGAATTCCATTCCATTCCATTCCATTCCATTCCATTCCATTCCATTCCATTCCATTCCATTCCATTCCATTCCGTTCTACTCGGGTTGATTCCATTCCATTCCATTCCATTCCATTCCATTCCATTCCGTTCCATTCCATTCCACTCCATTCCATTCGATTCCATTCGATTCCATTCCATTCCATTCCATTCCATTCCAATCCATTCCATTCTACTCGGGTTGATTCCATTCCATTCCATTCCACTCCATTCCATTCCATTCCATTCCATTCCATTGCATTCCATTCGATTCCATTCGACTCCATTCCATTCGATTCCATTCGAGATCATTCGATTCCATTCCATCCCATTCCATTCCATTCCATTCCATTCCGTTCTACTCGGGTTGATTCCATTCCATTCCATTTCATTCCATTCCATTCCATTCCATTCCATTCGATTCAATTCGAGACCATTCCATTCCATTCCATTCCAATCCATTCCATTCTACTCGGGTTGATTCCATTCCATTCCATTCCATTCCATTCCATTCCATTCCATTCCATTCCATTCCACTCGATTCCATTCCATTCTTTCCATTCCATTCCAATCCATTCCATTCTACTCCGGTGGATTCCATTCCATTCCATTCCATTCCATTCCATTCCATTCCATTCCATTCCATTCCATTCCATTCCATTCGATTCCATTCCATTCCATTCCATTCCATTCCATTCCATTCCATTCCATTCCATTCCATTCCGTTCTAGTCAGGTTGATTCCATTCTATTCCATTCCATTACATTCCATTCCATTCCATTCCATTCCATTCCATTCCATTTCATTCCATTCTATTCCACTCCATTCTACTCCATTGAATTCCATTCCATTCCATTCTATTCCATTCCATTCCATTCCTTTCCATTCCATTTAGTTCTACTCGGGTTGATTCCATTCCATTCCATTCCATTCCATTCCATTCCATTCTATTCCATTCCATTCCATTCCATTCCATTCCATTCCATTCCATTCCATTCCATTCCATTGCATTTCATTCCATTCGATTCGATTCCATTCCATTCCATTCCATTCCATTCCATTCCATTCCATTCAATTCCATTCCATTCCATTCCATTCCGTTCCACTCGGGTTGATTCCATTCTATTCCATTCCATTCCATTCGATTCCATTCGATATCATTCGATTCCATTCCATCCCATTCCATTCCATTCCATTCCATTCCGTTCTTCTTGGGTTGATTCCATTCCATTCCATTTCATTCCATTCCATTCCATTCCACTCGATTCCATTCCATTCTTTCCATTCCATTCCAATCCATTCCATTCTACTCGGGTGGATTCCATTCCATTCCATTCCATTCCATTCCATTCCATTCCATTCCATTCCATTCCATTCCATTCCGTTCTAGTCGGGTTGATTCCATTCCATTCCATTCCATTCCATTCCATTCCATTCCATTCCATTCCATTCCATTCCATTCCATTCCATTCCATTCCATTCCATTCCATTCCATTCCATTTTACTTGGGTTGATTCCATGCCGTGCCATTCCGTTCCATTCCGTTCCGTTCTGATCGGGTTGATTCCGTTCCATTCCGTTCCGTTCCTTTCCATTCCATTCCATTCCGTTACACGCAGGTTGATTCAATTCCATTCTATTACATTGAATTCTATTCCATTCCATTCCATTCCATTCTACTCGGATTGATTGCATTCCATTCCATTCCATTCCATTCCATTCCATTCCATTCCATTCCATTCCATTCCATTCCTTTCTATTCCATTCCATTCCATTCCATTCCATTCCATTCCATTCCATTCCATTCCATTGCGTTCCATTCGAATCGATTCCATTCCATTCCATTCCATTCCATTCCAATCCATTCCATTCTACTTGGGTTCATTCCATTCCATTCCATTCCATTCCATTCTATTCCATTCGATTCCATTCCATTCCATTCCATTCCATTCCATTCCATTCTGTTCTACTCGGGTTGATTCCACTCCATTCCATTCCATTCCATTCCATTCTATTCCATTCCATTCCATTCGATTCCATTCTATTCCATTCGATTCCATTCCATTCCATTTCATTTTATTCCATTCCATTCCATTCCATTCTATTCCATTGAATTCCATTCCATTCCATTCCATTCCATTCCATTCCATTCCATTCCATTCCATTCCATTCCATTCCGTTCTAGTCGGGTTGATTCCATTCTATTCCATTCCATTCCATTCCATTGCATTCCATTCCATTCCATTCCATTCCATTCCATTCCATTCCATTCCATTCCATTCCATTCCATTCCATTCCATTCCATTCCGTTCCACTCGAGTTGATTCCATTCTGTTCCATTCCATTCCATTCGATTCCATTCGATATCATTCGATTCCATTCCATCCCATTCCATTCCATTCCATTCCATTCCGTTCTTCTTGGGGTGAGTCCATTCCATTCCATTTCATTCCATTCCATTCCATTCCTTTTCTTTCGATTCCATTCGATTCCATTCCATTCCATTCCATTCCAATCCATTGCATTCTACTCAGGTTGATTCCATTCCATTCCATTCCATTCCATTCCATTCCATTCCATTCCATTCCATTCCATTCCATTCCATTCCATTCCACTCGATTCCATTCCATTCCTTTCCATTCCATTCCAATCCATTCCATTCTATTCGGGTGGATTCCATTCCATTCCATTCCATTCCATTCCATTCCATTCCATTCCATTCCATTCCATTCCATTCGATTCCATTCCATTCCATTCCATTCCATTCCATTCCATTCCATTCCATTCCGTTCTAGTCGGGTTGATTCCATTCCATTCCATTGCATTCCATTCCATTCCATTCCATTCCATTCCATTCCATTCCATTCCATTCCATTCCATTCTATTCCATTCCATTCTACTCCATTGAATTCCATTCCATTCCATTCCATTCCATTCCATTCCTTTCCAATCCATTTAGTTCTACTCGGGTTGATTTCATTCCATTCCATTCCATTCCATTCCATTCCATTCCATTCCATTCCATTCCATTCCATTCCATTCCATTACTTTCCATTCCATTCCATTCCATTCCATTCTATTCTACTCGGGTTGACTCCATTCCATTCCATTCCACTCCATTCCATTCCGTTATATTCCATACTATTCCATTTGATTCCGTTCGATTCCATTCCATTCCATTCCATTCCATTCGATTCCATTCCATTCCATTCGATTCCCTTCCATTCCATTCCATTCCATTCCATTCCATTCCATTCAAATCCATTCCATTCTACTCGGGTTGATTCCATTCCATTCCATTCCATTCCAATCCATTCCATTCCATTCCATTCCATTCCATTCCATTCCATTCCATTCGATTCCATTCCATTCCATTCCATTCCATGCCATTCCATTCCAATACATTCCATTCTACTCTGGTTGATTCCATTCCATTCCATTCCATTCCATTCCATTCGTTTCCATTCGATTCCATTCGATTCCATTCCATTCTATTCCATTGAATTCCATTCCATTCCATTCCATTCCATTCCATTCCATTCCATTCCATTCCGTTCTACTCGGGTTGATTCCATTCCATTCCATTCCATTCCATTCCATTCCATTCCATTCCATTCCATTCCACTCCATTCCATTCGATTCCATTCGATTCCATTCCATTCCATTCCATTCCATTCCAATCCATTCCATTCTACTCGGGTTGATTCCATTCCATTCCATTCCACTCCATTCCATTCCATTCCATTCCATTCCATTGCATTCCATTCGATTCCATTCGACTCCATTCCATTCGATTCCATTCGAGATCATTCGATTCCATTCCATCCCATTCCATTCCATTCCATTCCATTCCGTTCTACTCGGGTTGATTCCATTCCATTCCATTTCATTCCATTCCATTCCATTCCATTCCATTCGATTCAATTCGAGACCATTCCATTCCATTCCATTCCAATCCATTCCATTCTACTCGGGTTGATTCCATTCCATTCCATTCCATTCCATTCCATTCCATTCCATTCCATTCCATTCCACTCGATTCCATTCCATTCTTTCCATTCCATTCCAATCCATTCCATTCTACTCCGGTGGATTCCATTCCATTCCATTTCATTCCATTCCATTCCATTCCATTCCATTCGATTCAATTCGAGACCATTCCATTCCATTCCATTCCAATCCATTCCATTCTACTCGGGTTGATTCCATTCCATTCCATTCCATTCCATTCCATTCCATTCCATTCCATTCCATTCCGTTCTACTCGGGTTGATTCCATTCCATTCCTTTTCATTCCATTCCATTCCATTCCATTCCATTCCATTCCATTCCGTTCTAATCGGTTTGATTCCACTCCATTCCATTCCATTCCATTCCATTCCATTCCATTCCATTCCATTCCTTTGCATTCCAACCCATTCCGTTCTAGTCGGGTTGATTCCATTCCATTCCATTCCATTCCATTCCATTCCATTCCATTCCATTCCATTCCATTCGATTCCATTCCATTCCATTCCATTCCATTTCATTCCAAACCATTCCATTCTACTCGGGTTCATCATTCCATTCCATTCCATTCCATTCCATTCCATTCCATTCCACTCGGGTTCTTTCCATTCCATTCCATTCCATTCCATTCCATTCCATTCCATTCCATTCCATTCCATTCCATTCCGTTCTACTCAGGTTGATTTCCATTCCATTCCATTCCATTCCATTCCATTCCATTTCACTCCATTCCATTCCATTCCATTCCATTCCATTCCACTCCATTCCATTCCGTTCTATTCGGGTTGATTCCATTCCATTCCATTCCATTCCATTCCATTCCATTCCATTCCATTCCATTCCATTCTATTCCATTCCGTTCTACTCGGCTTGAATCCATTGAGTTCCGTTCCGTTCCGTTCCGTCCCGACACGTCCCGTCCCGTCCCGTCCCGTCCCGTCCCATCCCGTCCCGTCCCGTCCCGTGCCGTTGTACTCGGGTTGATTCCATTCCACTCCGTTCCGTTCATTTCCGTTCCGTTCCATTCAGTTCCACGCGGGTTGATTCAATTCCATTCTATTCCATTCCATTCCATTCCATTCCATTCCATTCCATTCCATTCCATTCCATTCTACTCGGGTTGATTCCATGCCGTTCCGTTCCGTTCCATTGCGTCCCATCCCGACGCGTCCCGTCCCGTCCCGTCCCGTCAAATTACGTTCCGTTCTGATCGGGTTGATTCCGTTGCATTCCGTTCCGTTCCTTTCCGTTCCGTTCCATTCCGTTACACGCGGGGTGATTCAATTCCATTCTATTACATTGAATTCCATTCCATTCCATTCCATTCCATTCTACTCGGATTGATTGCATTCCATTCCATTCCATTCCAGTCCATTCCAATCCATTCCATTCTACTCGGGTTGATTCCATTCCATTCCACTCCATTCCATTCCATTCCATTCCATTCCATTGCGTTCCATTCGATTCGATTCCATTCCATTCCATTCCATTCCATTCCAATCCATTCCATTCTACTTGGGTTGATTCCATTCCATTCCATTCCATTCGATTCCATTCCATTCCATTCCATTCCATTCCATTCCATTCCATTCCATTCCATTCCATTCTGTACTACTCGGGTTGATTCCACTCCATTCCATTCCATTCCATTCCATTCTATTCCATTCCATTCCATTCGATTCCATTCTATTCCATTCGATTCCATTCCATTCCATTTCATTTTATTCCATTCCATTCCATTCCATTCTATTCCATTGAATTCCATTCCATTCCATTCCATTCCATTCAATTCCATTCCATTCCATTCCTTTCCATTCCAATCCATTCCATTCTACTCGGGTTGATTCCATTCCATTCCATTCCATTCCATTCCAATCGATTCGATTCTATTCGGGTGGATTCCATTCCATTCCATTCCATTCCATTCCATTCCATTCCATTCCATTCCATTATATTCCATTCCATTCCATTCCATTCCGTTCGATTCCATTCCATTCCATTCGATTCCATTCGATTCCATTCGATTCCATTCCATTCCATTCCATTCCATTCCATTCCATTCCATTCCATTCTACACGGGTTGATTCCATTCCATTCCATTCCATTCCATTCCATTCCATTCCATTCCATTATATTCCATTCCATTCCATTCGATTCCGTTCGATTCCATTCCATTCCATTCGATTCCATTCGATTCCATTCGATTCCATTCGATTCCATTCCATTCCATTCCATTCCATTCCATTCCATTCCATTCCATTCTACACGGGTTGATTCCATTCCATTCCATTCCATTCCATTCTATACGGGTTGATTCCATTCCATTCCATTCCATTCCATTCCATTCCATTCCATTCCTTTCCATTCCATTCTACTCGGGTTGATTCCACTCCATTCCATTCCATTCCATTCCATTCCATTCCATTCCATTCCATTCCATTCCATTGCATTCCATTCGAATCGATTCCATTCCATTCCATTCCATTCCATTCCAATCCATTCCATTCTACTTGGGTTCATTCCATTCCATTCCATTCCATTCCATTCTATTCCATTCGATTCCATGCCATTCCATTCCATTCCATTCCATTCCATTCTGTTCTACTCGGGTTGATTCCACTCCATTCCATTCCATTCCATTCCATTCTATTCCATTCCATTCCATTCGATTCCATTCTATTCCATTCGATTCCATTCCATTCCATTTCATTTTATTCCATTCCATTCCATTCCATTCTATTCCATTGAATTCCATTCCATTCCATTCCATTCCATTCCATTCCATTCCGTTCTACTCGGGTTGATTCCACTCCATTCCATTCCATTCCATTCCATTCCATTCCATTCCATTCCATTCCATTCCATTCCATTCCACTCGGGTTGAGCATTCCATTCGATTCCATTCCATTCCATTCCATTCCATTCCATTCCATTCCATTCCACTCGGGCTCATTCCATTCCATTCCATTCCATTCCGTTCCATTCCATTCCATTCCATTCCATTCCATTCCATTCCATTCCATTCCATTCCATTCCATTCCGTTCTACTCGGGTTGATTTCCATTCCATTCCATTCCATTCCTTTCCACTCCATTCCATTCCATTCCATTCCATTCCATTCCATTCCATTCCTTTCCATTTATTCCATTCCGTTCTTCTCGGGTTGATTCCATTGAGTTTGGTTCTGTTCCGTTCCGTCCCGTCCCGTCCCGTCCCGTCCCGTTCCGTTTTACTCGGGTTGATTCCTTTGCATTCCGTTCCGCTCGTTTCCATTCCGTTCCATTCCGTTCCACGCGGGTTGGTTCAGTTCCATTCTATTCTATTCTATTCCATTCCATTCCATTCCATTCTACTCGGGTTGATTCCATGCCGTTCCATTCCGTTCCATTCCGTCCCATTCCGACCCGTCCCATCCCGTCCCTTCCCGTCCCATCCCGTTCCGTTCCACGTGGGTTGATTCAATTCCTTTCGGTTACATTGAATTCCATTCCATTCCATTCTACTCGGATTGATTCCATTCCATTCCATTCCATTCCATTCCATTCCATTCCATTCCATTCCATTCCATTCCATTCCAATCCATTCCATTCTACTCGGGTTGATTCCATTCCATTCCATTCCATTCCATTCCATTCCATTCCATTCCATTCCATTCCATTCCATTCCATTCAGTTTCATTCCATTCCATTCCATTCCATTCCATTCCATTCCATTCCATTCGATTCCATTCCATTCCATTCCATTACATTCCGTTCTAGTCGGGTTGATTCCATTCTATTCCATTCCATTCCATTCCATTCCATTCCATTCCATTCTATTCCATTCCATTCTACTCCATTGAATTCCATTCCTTTCCATTCTATTTCATTCCATTCCATTCCTTTCCATTCCATTTAGTTCTACTCTGGTTGATTCCATTCCATTCCATTCCATTCCATTCCATTCCGTTCTACTCGGGTTGATTTCCATTCCATTCCATTCCATTCCTTTCCACTCCATTCCATTCAATTCTATTCCATTCCATTCCATTCCTTTCCATTCCATTTAGTTCTACTCTGGTTGATTCCATTCCATTCCATTCCATTCCATTCCATTCCATTCCATTCCATTCCATTCCATTCCATTACTTTCCATTCCATTCCATTCCAATCCATTCCATTCTACTCGGGTTGACTCCATTCCATTCCATTCCATTCCATTCCATTCCATTCCATTCCATTCCATTCCATTATATTCCATTCCATTCCATTCGATTCCGTTCGATTCCATTCCATTCCATTCGATTCCATTCGATTCCATTCGATTCCATTCGATTCCATTCCATTCCATTCCATTCCATTCCATTCCATTCCATTCCATTCTACACGGGTTGATTCCATTCCATTCCATTCCATTCCATTCTATACGGGTTGATTCCATTCCATTCCATTCCATTCCATTCCATTCCATTCCATTCCATTATATTCCATTCCATTCCATTCGATTCCGTTCGATTCCATTCCATTCCATTCGATTCCATTCGATTCCATTCGATTCCATTCCATTCCATTCCATTCCATTCCATTCCATTCCATTCCATTCTACACGGGTTGATTCCATTCCATTCCATTCCATTCCATTCCATTCCATTATATTCCATTCCATTCCATTCGATTCCGTTCGATTCCATTCCATTCCATTCGATTCCATTCGATTCCATTCGATTCCATTCGATTCCATTCCATTCCATTCCATTCCATTCCATTCCATTCCATTCCATTCCATTCTACACGGGTTGATTCCATTCCATTCCATTCCATTCCATTCTATACGGGTTGATTCCATTCCATTCCATTCCATTCCATTCCATTCCATTCCATTCCTTTCCATTCCATTCTACTCGGGTTGATTCCACTCCATTCCATTCCATTCCATTCCATTCCATTCCATTCCATTCCATTCCATTCCATTCCATTCCATTGCATTCCATTCGAATCGATTCCATTCCATTCCATTCCATTCCATTCCAATCCATTCCATTCTACTTGGGTTCATTCCATTCCATTCCATTCCATTCCATTCTATTCCATTCGATTCCATGCCATTCCATTCCATTCCATTCCATTCCATTCTGTTCTACTCGGGTTGATTCCACTCCATTCCATTCCATTCCATTCCATTCTATTCCATTCCATTCCATTCGATTCCATTCTATTCCATTCGATTCCATTCCATTCCATTTCATTTTATTCCATTCCATTCCATTCCATTCTATTCCATTGAATTCCATTCCATTCCATTCCATTCCATTCCATTCCATTCCGTTCTACTCGGGTTGATTCCACTCCATTCCATTCCATTCCATTCCATTCCATTCCATTCCATTCCATTCCATTCCACTCGGGTTGAGCATTCCATTCGATTCCATTCCATTCCATTCCATTCCATTCCATTCCATTCCATTCCACTCGGGCTCATTCCATTCCATTCCATTCCATTCCATTCCATTCCATTCCATTCCATTCCATTCCATTCCATTCCATTCCATTCCGTTCTACTCGGGTTGATTTCCATTCCATTCCATTCCATTCCTTTCCACTCCATTCCATTCCATTCCATTCCATTCCATTCCATTCCATTCCATTCCATTCCATTCCTTTCCATTTATTCCATTCCGTTCTTCTCGGGTTGATTCCATTGAGTTTGGTTCTGTTCCGTTCCGTCCCGTCCCGTCCGGTCCCGTCCCGTTCCGTTTTACTCGGGTTGATTCCTTTGCATTCCGTTCCGCTCGTTTCCATTCCATTCCATTCCGTTCCACGCGGGTTGGTTCAGTTCCATTCTATTCTATTCTATTCCATTCCATTCCATTCCATTCTACTCGGGTTGATTCCATGCCGTTCCATTCCGTTCCATTCCGTCCCATTCCGACCCGTCCCATCCCGTCCCTTCCCGTCCCATCCCGTTCCGTTCCACGTGGGTTGATTCAATTCCTTTCGGTTACATTGAATTCCATTCCATTCCATTCTACTCGGATTGATTCCATTCCATTCCATTCCATTCCATTCCATTCCATTCCATTCCATTCCATTCCATTCCAATCCATTCCATTCTACTCGGGTTGATTCCATTCCATTCCATTCCATTCCATTCCATTCCATTCCATTCCATTCCATTCCATTCCATTCCATTCCATTCCATTCAGTTTCATTCCATTCCATTCCATTCCATTCCATTCCATTCCATTCCATTCGATTCCATTCCATTCCATTCCATTACATTCCGTTCTAGTCGGGTTGATTCCATTCTATTCCATTCCATTCCATTCCATTCCATTCCATTCCATTCCATTCTATTCCATTCCATTCTACTCCATTGAATTCCATTCCATTCCATTCTATTTCATTCCATTCCATTCCTTTCCATTCCATTTAGTTCTACTCTGGTTGATTCCATTCCATTCCATTCCATTCCATTCCATTCCATTCCATTCCATTCCATTCCATTCCATTCCATTACTTTCCATTCCATTCCATTCCAATCCATTCCATTCTACTCGGGTTGACTGCATTCCATTCCATTCCATTCCATTCCATTCCATTCCATTCCATTCCATTATATTCCATTCCATTCCATTCGATTCCGTTCGAATCCATTCCATTCCATTCGATTCCATTCGATTCCATTCGATTCCATTTGATTCCATTCCATTCCATTCCATTCCATTCCATTCCATTCCATTCCATTCCAATCCATTTCATTCTACACGGGTTGATTCCATTCCATTCCATTCCATTCCATTCCATTCCATTCCGTTCCATTCCATTCCTTTTGATTCCATTCCATTCCATTAAATTCCATTCCATTCCATTCCATTCCATTCCATTCGTTTCCATTCCGCTCTACTCGGGTTGATTCCACTCCATTCCATTCCATTCCATTCCATTCCATTCCATTCCATTCTATTCCATTCCATTCCATTCCATTCCATTCCATTCCATTCCATTCCATTCCGTTCTAGTCGGGTTGATTCCATTCTATTCCATTCCATTCCATTCCATTCCATTCCATTCCATTCCATTCCATTCCATTCCATTCCATTCCATTCCATTCCATTCCATTCCATTCTATTCCATTCCACTCTACTCCATTGAATTCCATTCCATTCCATTCAATTCCATTCCATTCCATTCCTTTCCATTCCATTTAGTTCTACTCGGGTTGATTCCATTCCATTCCATTCCATTCCATTACTTTCCATTCCATTCCATTCCAATCCATTCCATTCTACTCGGGTTGACTCCATTCCATTCCATTCCATTCCATTATATTGCATTCTATTCCATTCGATTCCGTTTGATTCCATTCCATTCCATTCCATTCCATTCCATTTCATTCCATTCCATTCCATTCCATTCCATTCCATTCGATTCCATTCCATTCCATTCCATTCCATTCCATTCCATTCCATTCCATTCCATTCCATTACAATCCATTCCACTCTACTCGGGTTGATTCCATTCCATTCCATTCCATTCCATTCCATTCCATTCCATTCCATTCCATTCCTTTCTATTCCATTCCATTCCATTCCATTCCATTCCATTCCATTCCATTCCATTCCATTCCATTCCATTCCATTCCGTTCTAATCGGTTTGATTCCACTCCATTCCATTCCATTCCATTCCATTCCATTCCATTCCATTCCATTTCTTTCCTTTCCATTCCAACCCATTCCGTTCTACTCGGGATGATTCCATTCCATTCCATTCCATTCCATTCCATTCCATTCCATTCCATTCCATTCCATTCCATTCCATTCCATTCGATTCCATTCGATTCCATTCCATTCCATTCCATTCCATTTCATTCCAAACCATTCCATTCTACCCGGGTTCATCATTCCATTCCATTCCATTCCACTCGGGTTCTTTCCATTCCATTCCATTCCATTCCATTCCATTCCATTCGATTCCATTCCATTCCATTCGATTCCATTCCATTCCATTCCATTCCATTCTATTCCATTCCATTCTACTCCATTGAATTCCATTCCATTCCATTCAATTCCATTCCATTCCATTCCTTTCCATTCCATTTAGTTCTACTCGGGTTGATTCCATTCCATTCCATTCCATTCCATTCCATTCCATTCCATTACTTTCCATTCCATTCAATTCCAATCCATTCCATTCTACTCGGGTTGACTCCATTCCATTCCATTCCATTATATTCCATTCTATTCCATTCGATTCCGTTCGATTCCATTCCATTCCATTCCATTCCATTCCATTCCATTCCATTCCATTCCATTCGATTCCATTCCATTCCATTCCATTCCATTCCATTCCATTCCATTCCATTCCATTCCATTCCATTCCATTTACTCCATTCCGTTCTACTCGGGTTGATTCCATTGAGTTTGGTTCCGTTCCGTTCCGTCCCGTCCCGTCCCGTCCCGTCCCGTCCCGTCCCGTGCCGTTTTACTCGGGTTGATTCCTTTCCATTCCGTTCCGCTCGTTTCCGTTACGTTCCATTCTGTTCCATGCGGGTTGGTTCAATTCCATTCTATTCTATTCTATTCCTTTCCTTTCCATTCCATTCCATTCCATTCCATTCTACTCTGGTTGATTCCATGCCATTCCGTTCCGTTCCATTCCGTCTCATCCCGACCCGTCCCATCCGGTCCCGTCCCGTCCCATCCCGTTCCGTTCCACATGGGTTGAATCAATTCCTTTCGGTTACATTGAATTCCATTCCATTCCATTCTACTCGGATTGATTCCATTCCATTCCATTCCATTCCATTCCATTCGATTCCATTCCATTCCATTCCTTTCCATTCCAATCCATTCCATTCTACTCGGGTTGATTCCATTCTATTCCATTCCATTCCATTCCATTCCATTCAATTCCATTCTATTCCATTCCATTCCATTCCATTCCATTCCATTCCATTCCATTCGATTCCGTTCCATTCCATTCCATTCCATTCCATTCCATTCCATTCCATTCCATTCCATTCTGTTCTACTCGGGTTGATTCCATTCTATTCCATTCCATTCCGTTCGATTCCATTTGATTCCATTCGATTCCATTCCATTCCATTCCATTCCCTTCCATTCCATTCTATTCCATTGAATTCCATTCCAATGCAATCCATTCCATTCCATTCCGTTCTACTCTGATTGATTCCATTCCATTCCATTCCATTCCATTCCATTCCATTCCATTCCATTCGATTCCATTCCATTCCATTCCATTCCATTCCATTCCATTCCAATACATTCCATTCTACTCTGGTTGATTCCATTCCATTCCATTCCATTCCATTCCATTCGTCTCCATTCAATTCCATTCGATTCCATTCCATTCTATTCCATTGAATTCCATTCCATTCCATTCCATTCCATTCCATTCCATTCCAATCCATTCCGTTCTTCTCGGGTTGATTCCATTCCATTCCATTCCATTCCATTCCATTCCATTCCATTCCATTCCATTCCACTGCATTCCATTCGATTCCATTCGATTCCATTCCATTCCATTCCATTCCATTCCAATCCATTCCATTCTACTCGGGTTGACTCCATTCCATTCCATTCCATTCCATTCCATTCCATTCCATTCCATTCCATTCAATTCCAATTCTTTCCTTTCCATTCCAACACATTCCGTTCTACTCGGGTTGATTCCATTGCATTCCATTCCATTCCATTCCATTCCATTCCATTCCATTCCATTCCATTCCATTCCATTCCATTCGATTCCATTCGATTCCATTCCATTCCATTCCGTTCCATTTCATTCCAAACCATTCCATTCTACCCGGGTTCATCATTCCATTCCATTCCATTCCATTCCATTCCACTCGGGTTCTTTCCATTCCATTCCATTCCATTCCATTCCGTTCCATTCCATTCCGTTCTACTCAGGTTGATTTCCATTCCATTCCATTCCATTCCATTCCATTCCATTCCATTCCATTCCGTTCCATTCCTTTCCTCTCGGGTTGATTCCATTCTATTCTATTCCATTCCATTCGATTCCATTCGATATCATTCGATTCCATTCCATCCCATTCCATTCCATTCCATTCCATTCCGTTCTACTCGGGTTGATTCCATTCCATTCCATTTCATTGCATTCCATTCCATTCCATTTCTTTCGATTCCATTCGATTCCATTCCATTCCATTCCATTCCATTCCAATCCATTCCATTCTACTCAGGTTGATTCCATTCCATTCCATTCCATTCCATTCCATTCCATTCCATTCCATTTCATTCCATTCGATTCCACTCGATTCCATTCCATTCCTTTCCATTCCATTCCAATCCATTCCATTCTACTCGGGTGGATTCCATTCCATTCCATTCCATTCCATTCCATTCCATTCCATTCCATTCCATTCCATTCCATTCCGTTCTAGTCGGGTTGATTCCATTCCATTCCATTGCATTCCATTCCATTCCATTCCATTCCATTCCATTCCATTCCATTCCATTCCATTCCATTCTATTCCATTCCATTCTACTCCATTGAATTCCATTCCATTCCATTCCATTCCATTCCATTCCATTCCATTCCATTCCATTCCTTTCCATTCCATTTAGTTCTACTCGGGTTGATTCCATTCCATTCCATTCCATTCCATTCCATTCCATTCCATTCCTTTCCATTCCATTACTTTCCATTCCATTCCATTCCAATCCATTCCATTCTACTCGGGTTGACTCCATTCCATTCCATTCCATTCCATTCCATTATATTCCATTCTATTCCATTCGATTCCGTTCGATTCCATTCCATTCCATTCCATTCCATTCCATTCCATTCCATTCCATTCCATTCCATTCGATTCCATTCCATTCCATTCCATTCCATTCCATTCCATTCCATTCCATTCCATTCCATTCCATTCCATTCCTTTCCATTTACTCCTTTCCGTTCTACTCGGGTTGATTCCATTGAGTTTGGTTCCGTTCCGTTCCGTCCCGTCCCGTCCCGTCCCGTGCCGTTTTACTCGGGTTGATTCCTTTCCATTCCGTTCCGCTCGTTTCCGTTACGTTCCATTCTGTTCCACGCGGGTTGGTTCAATTCCATTCTATTCTATTCTATTCCTTTCCTTTCCATTCCATTCCATTCTACTCGGGTTGATTCCATGCCATTCCGTTCCGTTCCATTCCGTCTCATCCCGACCCGTCCCATCCCGTCCCGTCCCGTCCCATCCCGTTCCGTTCCACATGGGTTGAATCAATTCCTTTCGGTTACATTGAATTCCATTCCCTTCCATTCTACTCGGATTGATTCCATTCCATTCCATTCCATTCCATTCCATTCGATTCCATTCCATTCCATTCCTTTCCATTCCAATCCATTCCATTCTACTCGGGTTGATTCCATTCTATTCCATTCCATTCCATTCCATTCCATTCCATTCCATTCCATTTCATTCCATTCCATTCCGTTCTAATCGGTTTGATTCCACTCCATTCCATTCCATTCCATTCCATTCCATTCCATTCCAATTCTTTCCTTTCCATTCCAACCCATTCCGTTCTACTCGGGTTGATTCCATTCCATTCCATTCCATTCCATTCCATTCCATTCCATTCCATTCCATTCCATTCCATTCCATTCCATTCCATTCCATTCGATTCCATTCGATTCCATTCCATTCCATTCCGTTCCATTTCATTCCAAACCATTCCATTCTACCCGGGTTCATCATTCCATTCCATTCCATTCCATTCCATTCCACTCGGGTTCTTTCCATTCCATTCCATTCCATTCCATTCCATTCCATTCCGTTCTACTCAGGTTGATTTCCATTCCATTCCATTCCATTCCATTCCATTCCATTCCATTCCATTCCATTCCATTACGTTCCATTCCTTTCCTCTCGGGTTGATTCCATTCTATTCCATTCCATTCTATTCGATTCCATTCGATATCATTCGATTCCATTCCATCCCATTCCATTCCATTCCATTCCATTCCGTTCTACTCGGGTTGATTCCATTCCATTCCATTTCATTGCATTCCATTCCATTCCATTTCTTTCGATTCCATTCGATTCCATTCCATTCCATTCCATTCCAATCCATTCCATTCTACTCAGGTTGATTCCATTCCATTCCATTCCATTCCATTCCATTCCATTCCATTCCATTTCATTCCATTCGATTCCACTCGATTCCATTCCATTCCTTTCCATTCCATTCCAATCCATTCCATTCTACTCGGGTGGATTCCATTCCATTCCATTCCATTCCATTCCATTCCATTCCATTGCATTCCATTCCATTCCATTCCATTCCGTTCTAGTCGGGTTGATTCCATTCCATTCCATTCCATTCCATTCCATTCCATTCCATTCCATTCCATTCCATTCCATTCTATTCCATTCCATTCTACTCCATTGAATTCCATTCCATTCCATTCCATTCCATTCCATTCCATTCCTTTCCATTCCATTTAGTTCTACTCGGGTTGATTCCATTCCATTCCATTCCATTCCATTCCATTCCATTCCATTCCATTCCATTCCATTACTTTCCATTCCATTCCATTCCAATCCATTCCATTCTACTCGGGTTGACTCCATTCCATTCCATTCCATTCCATTCCATTATATTCCATTCTATTCCATTCGATTCCGTTTGATTCCATTCCATTCCATTCCATTCCATTCCATTCCATTCCATTCCATTCCATTCCATTCCATTCGATTCCATTCCATTCCATTCGATTCCATTCCATTCCATTCCATTCCATTCCATTCCATTCCATTCCATTCCATTCCATTCCATTCCATTCCATTCCTTTCCATTTACTCCATTCCGTTCTACTCGGGTTGATTCCATTGAGTTTGGTTGCGTTCCGTTCCGTCCCGTCCCGTCCCGTCCCGTCCCGTCCCGTGCCGTTTTACTCGGGTTGATTCCTTTCCATTCCGTTCCGCTCGTTTCCGTTACGTTCCATTCTGTTCCACGCGGGTTGGTTCAATTCCATTCTATTCTATTCTATTCCTTTCCTTTCCATTCCATTCCATTCCATTCCATTCTACTCTGGTTGATTCCATGCCATTCCGTTCCGTTCCATTCCGTCTCATCCCGACCCGTCCCATCCCGTCCCGTCCCGTCCCATCCCGTTCCGTTCCACATGGGTTGAATCAATTCCTTTCGGTTACATTGAATTCCATTCCATTCCATTCTACTCGGATTGATTCCATTCCATTCCATTCCATTCCATTCCATTCGATTCCATTCCATTCCATTCCTTTCCATTCCAATCCATTCCATTCTACTCGGGTTGATTCCATTCTATTCCATTCCATTCCATTCCATTCCATTCCATTCCATTCCATTCTATTCCATTCCATTCCATTCCATTCCATTCCATTCCATTCCATTCGATTCCATTCCATTCCATTCCATTCCATTCCATTCCATTCCATTCCATTCCATTCTGTTCTACTCGGGTTGATTCCATTCTATTCCATTCCATTCCGTTCGATTCCATTTGATTCCATTCGATTCCATTCCATTCCATTCCATTCCCTTCCATTCCATTCTATTCCATTGAATTCCATTCCAATGCATTCCATTCCATTCCATTCCGTTCTACTCTGATTGATTCCATTCCATTCCATTCCATTCCATTCCATTCCATTCCATTCCATTCGATTCCATTCCATTCCATTCCATTCCATTCCATTCCATTCCAATACATTCCATTCTACTCTGGTTGATTCCATTCCATTCCATTCCATTCCATTCCATTCCATTCGTCTCCATTCAATTCCATTCGATTCCATTCCATTCTATTCCATTGAATTCCATTCCATTCCATTCCATTCCATTCCATTCCATTCCATTCCAATCCATTCCGTTCTACTCGGGTTGATTCCATTCCATTCCATTCCATTCCATTCCATTCCATTCCATTCCACTGCATTCCATTCGATTCCATTCGATTCCATTCCATTCCATTCCAATCCATTCCATTCTACTCGGGTTGACTCCATTCCATTCCATTCCATTCCATTCCATTCCATTCCATTCCATTCCATCCCATTCCATTCCATTCCATTCCATTCCATTCCGTTCTACTCGGGTTGATTCCATGCCATTCCATTTCATTCCATTCCATTCCATTCCATTTCTTTCGATTCCATTCGATTCCATTCCATTCCATTCCATTCCAATCCATTCCATTCTACTCAGGTTGATTCCATTCCATTCCATTCCATTCCATTCCATTCCATTCCATTCCATTCCATTCCATTCCATTCGATTCCACTCGATTCCATTCCATTCCTTTCCATTCCATTCCAATCCATTCCATTCTACTCGGGTGGATTCCTTTCCATTCCATTCCATTCCATTCCATTCCATTCCATTCCATTCCATTCCATTCCATTCCATTCCATTCCATTCCATTCCATTCCATTCCATTCCATTCCATTCCGTTCTAGTCGGGTTGATTCCATTCCATTCCATTCCATTCCATTCCATTCCATTCCATTCCATTCAATTCCATTCCATTCCATTCCATTCCATTCCATTCCTTTCCATTCCAACCCATTCCGTTCTACTCGGGTTGATTCCATTCCATTCCATTGAATTCCATTCCATTCCATTCCATTCCATTCCATTCCATTCCATTCCATTCGATTCCATTCCATTCCATTCCATTCCAAACCATTCCATTCTACTCGGGTTCATTCCATTCCATTCCATTCCATTCCATTCCATTCCATTCCATTCCATTCCACTCGGGTGCATTCCATTCCATTCCATTCCATTCCATTCCATTCCATTCCATTCCATTCCATTCCGTTCTGCTCAGGTTGATTTCCATTCCATTCTATTCCATTCCATTCCATTCCATTCCATTCCATTCCATTCCATTCCATTCCATTCCATTCCATTCCATTCCATTCCATTCCGTTCTACTCGGCTTGAATCCATTGAGTTCCGTTCCGTTCCGTTCCGTCCCGACACGTCCCGTCCAGTCCCGTCCCGTGCCGTTTTACTCGGGTTGATTCCTTTGCATTCCGTTCCGCTCGTTTCCGTTACGTTCCATTCCGTTCCACGCGGGTTGGTTCAATTCCATTCTATTCTATTCTATTCCTTTCCCTTCCATTCCATTCCATTCCATTCCATTCTACTCGGGTTGATTCCATGCCATTCCGTTCCGCTCCATTCCGTTCCACGCGGGTTGGTTCAATTCCATTCTATTCTATTCTATTCCTTTCCCTTCCATTCCTTTCCATTCCATTTAGTTCTACTCGGGTTGATTCCATTCCATTCCATTCCATTCCTTTCCATTCCATTCCAATCCATTCCATTCCATTACTTTCCATTCCATTCCATTCCAATCCATTCCATTCTACTCGGGTTGACTCCATTCCATTCCACTCCATTACATTACATTCCATTATATTCCATTCCATTCAATTCCATTCCATTCCATTCCATTCCATTCCATTCCTTTCCATTCCAACCCATTCCGTTCTACTCGGGTTGATTCCATTCCATTCCATTCCATTCCATTCCATTCCATTCCATTCCATTCCGTTCTAGTCGGGTTGATTCAATTCCATTCCATTCCATTCCATTCCATTCCATTCCATTCCATTCCGTTCTAGTCGGGTTGATTCCATTCCATTCCATTCCATTCCATTCCATTCCATTCCATTCCATTCCATTCAATTCCATTCCATTCCATTCCATTCCATTCCATTCCTTTCCATTCCAACCCATTCCGTTCTACTCGGGTTGATTCCATTCCATTCCATTGAATTCCATTCCATTCCATTCCATTCCATTCCATTCCATTCCATTCCATTCGATTCCATTCCATTCCATTCCATTCCAAACCATTCCATTCTACTCGGGTTCATTCCATTCCATTCCATTCCATTCCATTCCATTCCATTCCATTCCATTCCACTCGGGTGCATTCCATTCCATTCCATTCCATTCCATTCCATTCCATTCCATTCCATTCCATTCCGTTCTGCTCAGGTTGATTTCCATTCCATTCTATTCCATTCCATTCCATTCCATTCCATTCCATTCCATTCCATTCCATTCCATTCCATTCCATTCCATTCCATTCCATTCCATTCCATTCCGTTCTACTCGGCTTGAATCCATTGAGTTCCGTTCCGTTCCGTTCCGTCCCGACACGTCCCGTCCAGTCCCGTCCCGTGCCGTTTTACTCGGGTTGATTCCTTTGCATTCCGTTCCGCTCGTTTCCGTTACGTTCCATTCCGTTCCACGCGGGTTGGTTCAATTCCATTCTATTCTATTCTATTCCTTTCCCTTCCATTCCATTCCATTCCATTCCATTCTACTCGGGTTGATTCCATGCCATTCCGTTCCGCTCCATTCCGTTCCACGCGGGTTGGTTCAATTCCATTCTATTCTATTCTATTCCTTTCCCTTCCATTCCTTTCCATTCCATTTAGTTCTACTCGGGTTGATTCCATTCCATTCCATTCCATTCCTTTCCATTCCATTCCAATCCATTCCATTCCATTACTTTCCATTCCATTCCATTCCAATCCATTCCATTCTACTCGGGTTGACTCCATTCCATTCCACTCCATTACATTACATTCCATTATATTCCATTCCATTCCATTCGATTCCGTTCGATTCCATTCCATTCCATTCCATTCCATTCCATTCCATTCCATTCCATTCCATTCCATTCCATTCCATTCCATTCCATTCCATTCCATTCCATTCCATTCCAATCCATTCCATTCTACTCGGGTTGATTCAATTCCATTCCATTCCATTCCATTCCATTCCATTCCATTCCATTCCTTTCGATTCCATTCCTTTCCATTCCATTCCATTCCATTCCATTCCATTCCATTCCGTTCTACTCGGGTTGATTCCACTCCATTCCATTCCATTCCATTCCATTCCATTCCATTCCATTCCATTCCATTCCTTTCCATTCCAACCCATTCCGTTCTACTCGGGTTGATTCCATTCCATTCCATGGAATTCCATTCCATTCCATTCCATTCCATTCCATTCCATTCGATTCCATTCCATTCCATTCCATTCCATTCCAATCCATTCCATTCCACTCGGGTTCATTCCATTCCATTCCATTCCATTCCATTCCATTCCATTCCATTCCATTCCACTCGGGTGCATTCCATTCCATTCCATTCCATTCCATTCCATTCCATTCCGTTCTGCTCAGGTTGATTTCCATTCCATTCCATTCCATTCCATTCCATTCCATTCCATTCCATTCCATTCCATTCCATTCCATTCCATTCCATTCCGTTCTACTCTGCTTGAATCCATTGAGTTCCGTTCCGTTCCGTTCCGTCCCGACACGTCCCGTCCCGTCCCGTCCCGTCCCGTCCCGTCCCGTGCCGTTTTACTCGGGTTGATTCCTTTCCATTCCGTTCCGCTCGTTTCCGTTACGTTCCATTCCGTTCCACGCGGGTTGGTTCAATTCCATTCTATTCTATTCTATTCCTTTCCCTTCCATTCCATTCCATTCCATTCCATTCTACTCGGGTTGATTCCATGCCATTCCGTTCCGCTCCATTCCGTTCCACGCGGGTTGGTTCAATTCCATTCTATTCTATTCTATTCCTTTCCCTTCCCTTCCATTCCATTCCATTCCATTCTACTCGGGTTGATTCCATGCCATTCCGTTCCGTTCCATTCCGTCCCATCCCGACCCGTCCCATCCCGTCCCGTCCCGTCCCATCCCGTTCCGTTCCACATGGGCTGATTCAATTCCTTTCGGTTACATTGAATTCCATTCCATTCCATTCTACTCGGATTGATTCCATTCCATTCCATTCCATTCCATTCCATTCCATTCCATTCCATTCCATTCCATTCCATTCGATTCGATTCCATTCCATTCCTTTCCATTCCATTCCAATCCATTCCATTCTACTTGGGTTGATTCCATTCCATTCCATTCCATTCCATTCCATTCCATTCCATTCCATTCCATTCCATTCCACTCGATTCCATTCCATTCCATTCCATTCCATTCCAATCCATTCCATTCTACTCGGGTGGATTCCATTCCATTCCATTCCTTTCCATTCCATTCCATTCCATTCCATTCCATTACATTCCATTCGGTTCCATTCCATTCCATTCCATTCCATTCCATTCCATTCCATTCCATTCCATTCCGTTCTAATCGGGTTGATTCCATTCTATTCCATTCCATTCCATTCCATTCCATTCCATTCCATTCCATTCCATTCCATTCCATTCCATTCTATTCCATTCCATTCTACTCCATTGAATTCCATTCCATTCCATTCTATTCCATTCCATTCCATTCCTTTCCATTCCATTTAGTTCTACTCGGGTTGATTCCATTCCATTCCATTCCATTCCTTTCCATTCCATTCCAATCCATTCCATTCCATTCCTTTCCATTCCATTCCATTCCAATCCATTCCATTCTACTCGGGTTGACTCCATTCCATTCCATTCCATTACATTACATTCCATTATATTCCATTCCATTCCATTCGATTCCGTTCGATTCCACTCCATTCCATTCCATTCCATTCCATTCCATTCCATTCCATTCGATTCCATTCCATTCCATTCTATTCCATTCCATTCCATTCCATTCCATTCCATTCCATTCCATTCCATTCCTTTCGATTCCATTCCATTCCATTCCATTCCATTCCATTCCATTCCATTCCATTCCATTCCATTCCGTTCTACTCGGGTTGATTCCATTCCATTCCATTCCATTCCATTCCATTCCATTCCATTCCATTCCAACCCATTCCGTTCTACTCGGGTTGATTCCATTCCATTCCATTGAATTCCATTCCATTCCATTCCATTCCATTCCATTCCATTCGATTCCATTCCTTTCTACTCCATTGAATTCCATTCCATTAAATTCTATTCCATTCCATTCCATTCCTTTCCATTCCCTTTAGTTCTACTCGGGTTGATTCCATTCCATTCCATTCCATTCCTTTCCATTCCATTCCAATCCATTCCATTCCATTCCTTTCCATTCCATTCCATTCCAATCCATTCCATTCTACTCGGGTTGACTCCATTCCATTCCATTCCATTACATTACATTCCATTATATTCCATTCCATTCCATTCGATTCCGTTCGATTCCACTCCATTCCATTCCATTCCATTCCATTCCATTCCATTCCATTCGATTCCATTCCATTCCATTCGATTCCATTCCATTCCATTCCATTCCATTCCATTCCATTCCATTCCATTCCAATCCATTCCATTCTACTCGGGTTGATTCAATTCCATTCCATTCCATTCCATTCCATTCCATTCCATTCCATTCCATTCCATTCCATTCCTTTCGATTCCATTCCATTCCATTCCATTCCATTCCATTCCATTCCATTCCATTCCATTCCATTCCATTCCGTTCTACTCGGGTTGATTCCATTCCATTCCATTCCATTCCATTCCATTCCATTCCATTCCATTCCATTCCATTCCATTCCATTCCATTCCTTTCCATTCCAACCCATTCCGTTCTACTCGGGTTGATTCCATTCCATTCCATTGAATTCCATTCCATTCCATTCCATTCCATTCCATTCCATTCCATTCCATTCCATTCCATTCCAAACCATTCCATTCTACTCGGGTTCATTCCATTCCATTCCATTCCATTCCATTCCATTCCATTCCATTCCACTCGGGTGCATTCCATTCCATTCCATTCCATTCCATTCCATTCCATTCCATTCCATTCCGTTCTGCTCAGGTTGATTTCCATTCCATTCTATTCCATTCCATTCCATTCCATTCCATTCCATTCCATTCCATTCCATTCCATTCCATTCCATTCCATTCCATTCCATTCCGTTCTACTCGGCTTGAATCCATTGAGTTCCGTTCCGTTCCGTTCCGTCCCGACACGTCCCGTCCAGTCCCGTCCCGTGCCGTTTTACTCGGGTTGATTCCTTTGCATTCCGTTCCGCTCGTTTCCGTTACGTTCCATTCCGTTCCACGCGGGTTGGTTCAATTCCATTCTATTCTATTCTATTCCTTTCCCTTCCATTCCATTCCATTCCATTCCATTCTACTCGGGTTGATTCCATGCCATTCCGTTCCGCTCCATTCCGTTCCACGCGGGTTGGTTCAATTCCATTCTATTCTATTCTTTTCCTTTCCCTTCCATTCCATTCCATTCCATTCCATTCTACTCGGGTTGATTCCATGCCATTCCGTTCCGTTCCATTCCGTCCCATCCCGACCCGTCCCATCCCGTCCCGTCCCGTCCCATCCCGTTCCGTTCCACATGGGTTGATTCAATTCCTTTCGGTTACATTGAATTCCATTCCATTCCATTCTACTCGGATTGATTCCATTCCATTCCATTCCATTCCATTCCATACAATTCCATTCCATTCCATTTCATTGCATGCCATTCCATTCCATTTCTTTCGATTCCATTCGTTTCCATTCCATTCCATTCCATTGCAATCCATTCCGTTCTACTCGGGTTGATTCCATTCCATTCCATTCCATTCCATTCCATTCCATTCCATTCCATTCCATTCCATTCCATTCCACTCGATTCCATTCCATTCCTTTCCATTCCATTCCAATCCATTCCATTCTACTCGGGTGGATTCCATTCCATTCCATTCCATTCCATTCCATTCCATTCCATTCCATTCCATTCCATTCGATTCCATTCCATTCCATTCCATTCCATTCCATTCCATTCCGTTCTAGTCGGGTTGATTCCATTCTATTCCATTCCATTCCATTCCATTCCATTCCATTCCATTCCATGCCATTCCATTCTATTCCATTCCCTTCTACTCCATTGAATTCCATTCCATTCCATTCAATTCCATTCCATTCCATTCCTTTCCATTCCATTTAGTTCTACTCGGGTTGATTCCATTCCATTCCATTCCATTCCATTCCATTCCATTCCATTCCATTCCATTCCATTCCATTCCATTACTTTCCATTCCATTCCATTCCAATCCATTCCATTCTACTCGGGTTGACTCCATTCCATTCCATTCCATTCCATTCCATTCCATTCCATTCCATTCGATTCCATTCCATTCCATTCGATTCCATTCCATTCCATTGCATTCCATTCCATTCCATTCCATTCCAATCCATTCCTTTCTACTCTGGTTGATTCCATTCCATTCCATTCCATTCCATTCCATTCCATTCCATTCCATTCCGTTCTACTCGGGTTGATTCCACTCCATTCCATTCCATTCCATTCCATTCCATTCCATTCCATTCCATTCCATTCCTTTCCATTCCAACCCATTCCGTTCTACTCGGGTTGATTCCATTCCATTCCATTCCATTCCGTTCCATTCCATTCCATTCCATTCCATTCCATTCCATTCGATTCCATTCCATTCCATTCCATTCCAAACCATTCCATTCTACACGGGTTCATCATTCCATTCCATTCCATTCCATTCCATTCCATTCCACTTGGGTTCATTCCATTCCATTCCATTCCATTGCATTCCATTCCATTCCATTCCACTCGGGTGCATTCCATTCCATTCCATTCCATTCCATTCCATTCCATTCCATTCCATTCCATTCCATTCCATTCCATTCCATTCCATTCCATTCCATTCCATTCCATTCCATTCCATTCCATTCCGTTCTACTCGGCTTGAGTCCATTGAGTTCCGTTCCGTTCCGTTCCGTCCCGACACGTCCCGTCCCGTCCCGTCCCGTGCCGTTTTACTCGGGTTGATTCCTTTCCATTCCGTTCCGCTCGTTTCCGTTACGTTCCATTCCGTTCCACGCGGGTTGGTTCAATTCCATTCTATTCTATTCTATTCCTTTCCCTTCCATTCCATTCCATTCCATTCCATTCTACTCGGGTTGATTCCATGCCATTCCGTTCCGCTCCATTCCGTTCCACGCGGGTTGGTTCAATTCCATTCTATTCTATTCTATTCCTTTCCCTTCCATTCCATTCCATTCCATTCCATTCTACTCGGGTTGATTCCATGCCATTCCTTTCTGTTCCATTCCGTCCCATCCCGACCCGTCCCATCCCGTCCCGTCCTGTCCCATCCCGTTCTGTTCCACATGGGTTGATTCAATTCCTTTCGGTTACATTGAATTCCATTCCATTCCATTCTACTCGGATTGATTCCATTCCATTCCATTCCATTCCATTCCATTCGATTCCATTCCATTCCATTCCATTCCATTCCATTCCATTCCATTGCGTTCCATTCAATTCGATTCCATTCCATTCCATTCCATTCCATTCCAATCCATTCCATTCTACTTGGGTTGATTCCATTCCATTCCATTCCATTCCATTCGATTCCATTCAATTCCATTCCATTCCATTCCATTCCATTCCATTCCATTCCATTCCATTCCATTCCATTCCATTCCATTCTGTTCTACTCGGGTTGATTCCACTCCATTCCATTCCATTCTATTCCATTCCATTCCATTCAATTCCATTCTATTCCATTCGATTCCATTCCATTCCATTTCATTTTATTCCATTCCATTCCATTCCATTCCATTCCATTCCATTCCATTCCATTCCATTCCATTCCATTCCGTTCTACTCGGGTTGATTCCACTCCATTCCATTCCATTCCATTCCATTCCATTCCATTCCACTCGGGTTGATCATTCCATTCCATTCCATTCAATTCCATTCCATTCCATTCCATTCCATTCCATTCCACTCGGGCTCATTCCATTCCATTCCATTCAATTCCATTCCATTCCATTCCATTCCATTCCGTTCCATTCCATTCCGTTCTACTCGGTTTGATTTCCATTCAATTCCATTCCATTCCATTCCATACCATTCCATTCCATTCCATTCCATTCCATTCCATTCCTTTCCATTTACTCCATTCCTTTCTACTCGGGTTGATTCCATTGAGTTTGGTTCCGTTCCGTTCCGTCCCATCCCGTCCCGTCCCGTCCCGTCCCGTGCCGTTTTACTCGGGTTGATTCCTTTCCATTCCGTTCCGCTCGTTTCCGTTGCGTTCCATTCCGTTCCACGCGGGTTGGTTCAATTCCATTCTATTCTATTCTATTCCTTTCCATTCCATTCCATTCCATTCCATTCCATTCTACTCGGGTTGATTCCATGCCATTCCGTTCCGTTCCATTCCGTCCCATCTCGACCCGTCCCATCACGTCCCGTCCCGTCCGATCCCGTTCCGTTCCACATGGGTTGATTCAATTCCTTTCGGTTACATTGAATTCCATTCTATTCCATTCTACTCGGATTGATTCCATTCCATTCCATTCCATTCCATTCCATTCCATTCCATTCCATTCCATTCCATTCGATTCCATTCCATTCCTTTCCATTCCAATCCATTCCATTCTACTCGGGTTGATTCCATTCTATTCCATTCCATTCCATTCCATTCCATTCCATTCCATTCCATTCCATTCCATTCCATTCCATTCCATTCCATTCCATTCCATTCTATTCGGGTTGATTCCATTCTATTCCATTCCATTCCGTTCGATTCCATTTGATTCCATTCGATTCCATTCCATTCCATTCCATTCCCTTCCATTCCATTCTATTCCATTGAATTCCATTCCATTCCATTCCATTCCATTCCATTCCATTCCGTTCTACTCTGATTGATTCCATTAAATTCCATTCCATTCCATTCCATTCCATTCCATTCCATTCCATTCCATTCCATTCCATTCCATTCCATTCCATTCCATTCCATTCCATTCCAATACATTCCATTCTACTCTGGTTGATTCCATTCCATTCCATTCCATTCCATTCCATTCGTCTCCATTCGATTCCATTCGATTCCATTCCATTCCATTCCATGGAATTCCATTCCATTCCATTCCATTCCATTCCATTCCATTCCATTCCATTCCATTCCATTCCATTCCATTCCATTCCATTCAGTTCTACTCGGGTTGATTCCATTCCATTCCTTTCCATTCCATTCCATTCCATTCCATTCCATTCCACTCCATTCCATTCGATTCCATTCGATTCCATTCCATTCCATTCCATTCCATTCCATTCCAATCCATTCCATTCTACTCGGGTTGATTCCATTCCATTCCATTCCATTCCATTCCATTCCATTCCATTCCATTCCATTGCATTCCATTCGATTCCATTAGATTCCATTCCATTCCATTCCATTCCATTCCATTCCATTCCATTCCATTCCATTCCGTTCCACTCGGGTTGATTCCATTCTATTCCATTCCATTCCATTCTATTCCATTCGATATCATTCGAATCCATTCCATCCCATTCCATTCCATTCCATTCCATTCCGTTCTACTCGGGTTGATTCCATTCCATTCAATTTCATTCCATTCCATTCCATTCCATTCCATTCCATTCCATTCGATTCCATTCCATTCCATTCCATTCCATTCCGTTCTAGTCGGGTTGATTCCATTCTATTCCATTCCATTCCATTCCATTCCATTCCATTCCATTCCATTCCATTCCATTCCATTCCATTCTACTCCATTGAATTCCATTCCATTCCACTCAATTCCATTCCATTCCATTCCTTTCCATTCCATTTAGTTCTACTCGGGTTGATTCCATTCCATTCCATTCCATTCCATTCCATTCCATTCCATTCCATTCCATTCCATTACTTTCCATTCCATTGCATTCCAATCCATTCCATTCTACTCGGGTTGACTCCATTCCATTCCATTCCATTCCATTCCATTCCATTCCATTCCATTCCATTATATTCCATTCTATTCCATTCGATTCCGTTCGATTCCATTCCATTCCATTCCATTCCATTCCATTCCATTCCATTCCATTCCATTCCATTCCACTCCCTTCCATTCCATTCGATTCCATTCCATTCCATTCCATTCCATTCCATTCCATTCCATTCCATTCCATTCCATTCCATTCCATTTACTCCATTCCGTTCTACTCGGGTTGATTCCATTGAGTTTGGTTCCGTCCCGTCCCGTCCCGTCCCGTCCCGTCCCGTCCCGTCCCGTGCCGTTTTACTCAGGTTGATTCCTTTCCATTCCGTTCCGCTCGTTTCAGTTACGTTCCATTCCGTTCCACGCGGGTTGGTTCAGTTCCATTCTATTGTATTCTATTCCTTTCCCTTCCATTCAATTCCATTCCATTCCATTATACTCGGGTTGATTCCATGCCATTCCGTTCCGTTCCATTCCGTCCCATTCCGACCCGTCCCATCCCGTCCCGACCCGTCCCATCCCGTTCCAATCAACATGGGTTGATTCAATTCCTTTCGGTTACATTGAACTCCATTCCATTCCATTCTTCTCGGATTGATTCCATTCCATTCCATTCCATTCCATTCCATTCCATTCCAATCCATTCCATTCTACTCGGGTTGATTCCATTCTATGCCATTCCATTCCATTCCATTCCATTCCATTCCATTCCATTCCATTTCATTCCATTCCATTCCATTCCATTCCATTCCATTCCATTCCATTCGATTCCATTCCATTCCATTCCATTCCATTCCATTCCATTCCATTCCATTCCATTCCATTCCGTTCTACTCGGCTTGAGTCCATTGAGTTCCGTTCCGTTCCGTTCCGTCCCGACACGTCCCGTCCCGTCCCGTCCCGTGCCGTTTTACTCGGGTTGATTCCTTTCCATTCCGTTCCGCTCGTTTCCGTTACGTTCCATTCCGTTCCACGCGGGTTGGTTCAATTCCATTCTATTCTATTCTATTCCTTTCCCTTCCATTCCATTCCATTCCATTCCATTCTACTCGGGTTGATTCCATGCCATTCCGTTCCGTTCCATTCCGTCCCATCCCGACCCGTCCCATCCCGTCCCGTCCTGTCCCATCCCGTTCTGTTCCACATGGGTTGATTCAATTCCTTTCGGTTACATTGAATTCCATTCCATTCCATTCTACTCGGATTGATTCCATTCCATTCCATTCCATTCCATTCCATTCCATTCGATTCCATTCCATTCCATTCCATTCCATTCCATTCCATTCCATTCCATTCCATTCCATTGCGTTCCATTCAATTCGATTCCATTCCATTCCATTCCATTCCATTCCAATCCATTCCATTCTACTTGGGTTGATTCCATTCCATTCCATTCCATTCCATTCGATTCCATTCAATTCCATTCCATTCCATTCCATTCCATTCCATTCCATTCCATTCCATTCCATTCCATTCCATTCCATTCTGTTCTACTCGGGTTGATTCCACTCCATTCCATTCCATTCTATTCCATTCCATTCCATTCAATTCCATTCTATTCCATTCGATTCCATTCCATTCCATTTCATTTTATTCCATTCCATTCCATTCCATTCTATTCCATTGAATTCCATTCCATTCCATTCCATTCCATTCCATTCCATTCCATTCCATTCCATTCCATTCCATTCCATTCCGTTCTACTCGGGTTGATTCCACTCCATTCCATTCCATTCCATTCCATTCCATTCCATTCCATTCCACTCGGGTTGATCATTCCATTCCATTCCATTCAATTCCATTCCATTCCATTCCATTCCATTCCATTCCACTCGGGCTCATTCCATTCCATTCCATTCAATTCCATTCCATTCCATTCCATTCCATTCCGTTCCATTCCATTCCGTTCTACTCGGTTTGATTTCCATTCAATTCCATTCCATTCCATTCCATTCCATTCCATTCCATTCCATTCCATTCCATTCCATTCCATTCCTTTCCATTTACTCCATTCCGTTCTACTCGGGTTGATTCCATTGAGTTTGGTTCCGTTCCGTTCCGTCCCATCCCGTCCCGTCCCGTCCCGTCCCGTGCCGTTTTACTCGGGTTGATTCCTTTCCATTCCGTTCCGCTCGTTTCCGTTGCGTTCCATTCCGTTCCACGCGGGTTGGTTCAATTCCATTCTATTCTATTCTATTCCTTTCCATTCCATTCCATTCCATTCCATTCCATTCTACTCGGGTTGATTCCATGCCATTCCGTTCCGTTCCATTCCGTCCCATCTCGACCCGTCCCATCACGTCCCGTCCCGTCCGATCCCGTTCCGTTCCACATGGGTTGATTCAATTCCTTTCGGTTACATTGAATTCCATTCCATTCCATTCTACTCGGATTGATTCCATTCCATTCCATTCCATTCCATTCCATTCCATTCCATTCCATTCGATTCCATTCCATTCCTTTCCATTCCAATCCATTCCATTCTACTCGGGTTGATTCCATTCTATTCCATTCCATTCCATTCCATTCCATTCCATTCCATTCCATTCCATTCCATTCCATTCCATTCCATTCCATTCTACTCGGGTTGATTCCATTCTATTCCATTCCATTCCGTTCGATTCCATTTGATTCCATTCGATTCCATTCCATTCCATTCCATTCCCTTCCATTCCATTCTATTCCATTGAATTCCATTCCATTCCATTCCATTCCATTCCATTCCATTCCGTTCTACTCTGATTGATTCCATTAAATTCCATTCCATTCCATTCCATTCCATTCCATTCCATTCCATTCCATTCCATTCCATTCCATTCCATTCCAATACATTCCATTCTACTCTGGTTGATTCCATTCCATTCCATTCCATTCCATTCCATTCGTCTCCATTTGATTCCATTCGATTCCATTCCATTCCATTCGATTCCATTCCATTCCATTCCATTCCATTCCATTCCATTCCATTCCATTCCATTCCATTTACTCCATTCCGTTCTACTCGGGTTGATTCCATTGAGTTTGGTTCCGTCCCGTCCCGTCCCGTCCCGTCCCGTCCCGTCCCGTCCCGTGCCGTTTTACTCAGGTTGATTCCTTTCCATTCCGTTCCGCTCGTTTCAGTTACGTTCCATTCCGTTCCACGCGGGTTGGTTCAGTTCCATTCTATTGTATTCTATTCCTTTCCCTTCCATTCAATTCCATTCCATTCCATTATACTCGGGTTGATTCCATGCCATTCCGTTCCGTTCCATTCCGTCCCATTCCGACCCGTCCCATCCCGTCCCGACCCGTCCCATCCCGTTCCAATCAACATGGGTTGATTCAATTCCTTTCGGTTACATTGAACTCCATTCCATTCCATTCTTCTCGGATTGATTCCATTCCATTCCATTCCATTCCATTCCATTCCATTCCAATCCATTCCATTCTACTCGGGTTGATTCCATTCTATGCCATTCCATTCCATTCCATTCCATTCCATTCCATTCCATTCCATTTCATTCCATTCCATTCCATTCCATTCCATTCCATTCCATTCCATTCGATTCCATTCCATTCCATTCCATTCCATTCCATTCCATTCCATTCCATTCCATTCCGTTCTACTCGGCTTGAGTCCATTGAGTTCCGTTCCGTTCCGTTCCGTCCCGACACGTCCCGTCCCGTCCCGTCCCGTGCCGTTTTACTCGGGTTGATTCCTTTCCATTCCGTTCCGCTCGTTTCCGTTACGTTCCATTCCGTTCCACGCGGGTTGGTTCAATTCCATTCTATTCTATTCTATTCCTTTCCCTTCCATTCCATTCCATTCCATTCCATTCTACTCGGGTTGATTCCATGCCATTCCGTTCCGTTCCATTCCGTCCCATCCCGACCCGTCCCATCCCGTCCCGTCCTGTCCCATCCCGTTCTGTTCCACATGGGTTGATTCAATTCCTTTCGGTTACATTGAATTCCATTCCATTCCATTCTACTCGGATTGATTCCATTCCATTCCATTCCATTCCATTCCATTCCATTCGATTCCATTCCATTCCATTCCATTCCATTCCATTCCATTCCATTCCATTCCATTCCATTGCGTTCCATTCAATTCGATTCCATTCCATTCCATTCCATTCCATTCCAATCCATTCCATTCTACTTGGGTTGATTCCATTCCATTCCATTCCATTCCATTCGATTCCATTCAATTCCATTCCATTCCATTCCATTCCATTCCATTCCATTCCATTCCATTCCATTCCATTCCATTCCATTCTGTTCTACTCGGGTTGATTCCACTCCATTCCATTCCATTCTATTCCATTCCATTCCATTCAATTCCATTCTATTCCATTCGATTCCATTCCATTCCATTTCATTTTATTCCATTCCATTCCATTCCATTCTATTCCATTGAATTCCATTCCATTCCATTCCATTCCATTCCATTCCATTCCATTCCATTCCATTCCATTCCATTCCATTCCGTTCTACTCGGGTTGATTCCACTCCATTCCATTCCATTCCATTCCATTCCATTCCATTCCATTCCATTCCATTCCACTCGGGTTGATCATTCCATTCCATTCCATTCAATTCCATTCCATTCCATTCCATTCCATTCCATTCCACTCGGGCTCATTCCATTCCATTCCATTCAATTCCATTCCATTCCATTCCATTCCATTCCGTTCCATTCCATTCCGTTCTACTCGGTTTGATTTCCATTCAATTCCATTCCATTCCATTCCATTCCATTCCATTCCATTCCATTCCATTCCATTCCTTTCCATTTACTCCATTCCGTTCTACTCGGGTTGATTCCATTGAGTTTGGTTCCGTTCCGTTCCGTCCCATCCCGTCCCGTCCCGTCCCGTCCCGTGCCGTTTTACTCGGGTTGATTCCTTTCCATTCCGTTCCGCTCGTTTCCGTTGCGTTCCATTCCGTTCCACGCGGGTTGGTTCAATTCCATTCTATTCTATTCTATTCCTTTCCATTCCATTCCATTCCATTCCATTCCATTCTACTCGGGTTGATTCCATGCCATTCCGTTCCGTTCCATTCCGTCCCATCTCGACCCGTCCCATCACGTCCCGTCCCGTCCGATCCCGTTCCGTTCCACATGGGTTGATTCAATTCCTTTCGGTTACATTGAATTCCATTCCATTCCATTCTACTCGGATTGATTCCATTCCATTCCATTCCATTCCATTCCATTCCATTCCATTCCATTCCATTCGATTCCATTCCATTCCTTTCCATTCCAATCCATTCCATTCTACTCGGGTTGATTCCATTCTATTCCATTCCATTCCATTCCATTCCATTCCATTCCATTCCATTCCATTCCATTCCATTCCATTCCATTCCATTCTACTCGGGTTGATTCCATTCTATTCCATTCCATTCCGTTCGATTCCATTTGATTCCATTCGATTCCATTCCATTCCATTCCATTCCCTTCCATTCCATTCTATTCCATTGAATTCCATTCCATTCCATTCCATTCCATTCCATTCCATTCCGTTCTACTCTGATTGATTCCATTAAATTCCATTCCATTCCATTCCATTCCATTCCATTCCATTCCATTCCATTCCATTCCATTCCATTCCATTCCAATACATTCCATTCTACTCTGGTTGATTCCATTCCATTCCATTCCATTCCATTCCATTCGTCTCCATTTGATTCCATTCGATTCCATTCCATTCCATTCCATGGAATTCCATTCCATTCCATTCCATTCCATTCCATTCCATTCCATTCCATTCCATTCCATTCCATTCCATTCAGTTCTACTCGGGTTGATTCCATTCCATTCCTTTCCATTCCATTCCATTCCATTCCATTCCATTCCACTCCATTCCATTCGATTCCATTCGATTCCATTCCATTCCATTCCATTCCATTCCATTCCAATCCATTCCATTCTACTCGGGTTGATTCCATTCCATTCCATTCCATTCCATTCCATTCCATTCCATTCCATTCCATTCCATTCCATTCCATTGCATTCCATTCGATTCCATTAGATTCCATTCCATTCCATTCCATTCCATTCCATTCCATTCCATTCCATTCCATTCCGTTCCACTCGGGTTGATTCCATTCTATTCCATTCCATTCCATTCTATTCCATTCGATATCATTCGAATCCATTCCATCCCATTCCATTCCATTCCATTCCATTCCGTTCTACTCTGGTTGATTCCATTCCATTCCATTTCATTCCATTCCATTCCATTCCATTCCATTCGATTCCATTCCATTCCATTCCATTCCATTCCGTTCTAGTCGGGTTGATTCCATTCTATTCCATTCCATTCCATTCCATTCCATTCCATTCCATTCCATTCCATTCCATTCTACTCCATTGAATTCCATTCCATTCCACTCAATTCCATTCCATTCCATTCCTTTCCATTCCATTTAGTTCTACTCGGGTTGATTCCATTCCATTCCATTCCATTCCATTCCATTCCATTTCATTCCATTCCATTCCATTCCATTACTTTCCATTCCATTGCATTCCAGTCCATTCCATTCTACTCGGGTTGACTCCATTCCATTCCATTCCATTCCATTCCATTCCATTCCATTCCATTCCATTATATTCCATTCTATTCCATTCGATTCCGTTCGATTCCATTCCATTCCATTCCATTCCATTCCATTCCATTCCATTCGATTCCATTCCATTCCCTTCCATTCCATTCCATTCCATTCCATTCCATTCCATTCCATTCCTTTCCATTCCATTCCATTTACTCCATTCCGTTCTACTCGGGTTGATTCCATTGAGTTTGGTTCCGTCCCGTCCCGTCCCGTCCCGTCCCGTCCCGTGCCGTTTTACTCAGGTTGATTCCTTTCCATTCCGTTCCGCTCGTTTCAGTTACGTTCCATTCCGTTCCACGCGGGTTGGTTCAGTTCCATTCTATTGTATTCTATTCCTTTCCCTTCCATTCAATTCCATTCCATTCCATTATACTCGGGTTGATTCCATGCCATTCCGTTCCGTTCCATTCCGTCCCATTCCGACCCGTCCCATCCCGTCCCGACCCGTCCCATCCCGTTCCAATCCACATGGGTTGATTCAATTCCTTTCGGTTACATTGAACTCCATTCCATTCCATTCTTCTCGGATTGATTCCATTCCATTCCATTCCATTCCATTCCATTCCATTCCAATCCATTCCATTCTACTCGCGTTGATTCCATTCTATGCCATTCCATTCCATTCCATTCCATTCCATTCCATTCCATTCCATTTCATTCCATTCCATTCCATTCCATTCCATTCCATTCCATTCCATTCGATTCCATTCCATTCCATTCCATTCCATTCCATTCCATTCCATTCCATTCCATTCCGTTCTACTCGGGTTGATTCCATTCTATTCCATTCCATTCCGATCGATTCCATTTGATTCAATTCGATTCCATTCCATTCCATTCCATTCCCTTCCATTCCATTCTATTCCATTGAATTCCATTCCATTCCATTCCATTCCATTCCATTCCATTCCATTCCATTCCGTTCTACTCTGATTGATTCCATTCCATTCCATTCCATTCCATTCCATTCCATTCCATTCCATTCCATTCCATTCCATTCCATTCCATTCCAATACATTCCATTCTTCTCTGGTTGATTCCATTCCATTCCATTCCATTCCATTCCATTCCATTCGTCTCCATTCGATTCCATTCCATTCCATTCCATTCCATTCCATTCCATTCCATTCCATTCCATTCCATTCCGTTCTACTCGGGTTGATTCCACTCCATTCCATTCCATTCCATTCCATTCCATTCCATTCCATTCCATTCCATTCGTCTCCATTCGATTCCATTCGATTCCATTCCATTCTATTCCATTGAATTCCATTCCATTCCATTCCATTCCGTTCCATTCCATTCCATTCCATTCCATTCCATTCCATTCCATTCCATTCCATTCCATTCCGTTCGATTCCATTACATTCCATTCCAATCCAATCCATTCCGTTCTACTCGGGTTGATTCCATTCCATTCCATTCCATTCCATTCGATTCCATTCCATTCTATTCCATTGAATTCCATTCCATTCCATTCCATTCCGTTCCATTCCATTCCATTCCATTCCATTCCATTCCATTCCATTCCATTCCGTTCTACTCGGGTTGATTCCATTCCATTCCATTCCATTCCAATCCATTCCATTCCATTCCGTTCTACTCGGGTTGATTCCATTCCATTCCATTTCATTCCATTCCATTCCATTCCATTCCATTCGATTCCATTCGATTCCATTCCATTCCAATCCATTCCATTCTACTCGGGTTGATTCCATTCCATTCCATTCCATTCCATTCCATTCCATTCCATTCCATTCCTTTCCATTCCATTCGATTCCACTCGATTCCATTCCATTCTTTCCATTCCATTCCAATGCATTCCATTCTACTCGGGTGGATTCCATTCCGTTCCATTCCATTCCATTCCATTCCATTCCATTCCATTCCATTCCATTCCACTCCATTCGATTCCATTCCATTCCATTCCATTCCATTCCATTCCATTCCATTCCATTCCATTCCGTTCTAGTCGGGTTGATTCCATTCTATTCCATTCCATTCCATTCCATTCCATTCCATTCCATTCCATTCCATTCCATTCCATTCCATTCTATTCCATTCCATTCTACTCCATTGAATTCCATTCCATTCCATTCTATTCCATTCCATTCCATTCCTTTCCATTCCATTTAGTTCTACTCGGGTTGATTCCATTCCATTCCATTCCATTCCATTCCATTCCATTCCATTCCATTCCATTCCATTACTTTCCATTCCATTCCATTCCAATCCATTCCATTCTACTCGGGTTGACTCCATTCCATTCCGTTCCATTCCATTCCATTCCATTCCATTCCATTCCATTCCATTCCATTATAATCCATTCCATTCCATTCAATTCCCTTCGATTCCATTCCATTCCATTCCATTCCATTCCATTCCATTCAATTCCATTCGATTCCATTCGATTCCATTCCATTCCATTCCATTCCAATCCATTCCATTCTACTCGGGTTGATTCCATTCCATTCCATTCCATTCCATTCCATTCCATTCCATTCCATTCCATTCCATTCCATTCCATTCTATCCCTTTCGATTCCATTCCATTCCATTAAATTCCATTGCATTCCATTCCATTCCATTCCATTCCATTCCCTTCCATTGCATTCCATTCCGTTCCATTCCATTCCATTCCATTCCATTCTAGTCGGGTTGATTCCACTCAATTCCATTCCATTCCATTCCATACCATTCCATTCGATTCCATTCCATTCCATTCCATTCCATTCCATTCCATTCCATTCCATTCCATTCCATTCCATTCCATTCTAGTCGGGTTGATTCCATTCTATTCCATTCCATTCCATTCCATTCCATTCCATTCCATTCCATTCCATTCCATTCCATTCTATTCCATTCCATTCTACTCCATTGAATTCCATTCCATTCCATTCAATTCCATTCCATTCCATCCCTTTCCATTCCATTTAGTTCTACTCGGGTTGATTCCATTCCATTCCATTCCATTCCATTCCATTCCATTCCATTCCATTCAATTGCATTCCATTCCGTTACTTTCCATTCCATTCCATTCCAATCCATTCCATTCTACTCGGGTTGACTCCATTCCATTCCATTCCTTTCCATTCCATTATATTCCATTCTATTCCATTCGATTCCGTTCGATTCCATTCCATTCCATTCCATTCCATTCCATTGCATTCCATTCCATTCCATTCCGTTCTACTCGGGTTGATTCCCTTCCATTCCTTTCCATTCCATTCCATTCCATTCCATTCCATTCCATTCCATTCCCTTCCATTCCATTCCATTCCAATCCATTCCATTCTACTCGGGTTGATTCCATTCCATTCCATTGCATTCGACTCCATTCGATTCCATTCGATTCCATTCCATTCCATTCCGTTCCATTCCATTCCATTCCATTCCATTCTATTCCATTGAATTCCATTCCATTCCATTCCATTCCACTCCATTCCATTCCATTCCATTCCATTCCATTCCATTCCGTTCTACTCTGGTTGATTCCATTCCATTCCATTCCATTCCATTCCATTCCATTCCATTCCATTCCATTCCATTCCATTCCAATCTATTCCATTCTATTCAATTCGATTCCATTCGATTCCATTCAATTCCATTCAATTCCATTCCATTCCATTCCAATCCATTCCATTCTACTCGGGTTGATTCCATTCCATTCCATTCCATTCCATTCCATTCCATTCCATTCCATTCCATTCCATTCCAATCCATTCCATTCCATTCGATTCCATTCGATTCCATTCCATTCCATTCCATTCCATTCCATTCCATTCTTTCCATTCCATTCCATTCCATTCCAATCTATTCCATTCGATTCCATTCGATTCCATTCCATTCCATTCCATTCCATTCCATTCCATTCCATTCCATTCCATTCTATTCCATTCCATTCCATTCCATTCCATTCCATTCCATTCCATTCCAATCCATTCCCTTCCGTTCTATTCGGGTTGATTCCATTCCATTCCATTCCATTCCATTCCATTCCATTCCATTCCATTCCATTCCTTTCCATTCCATTGCATTCCATTCGATTCCATTCGATTCCATTCCATTCCATTCCATTCCATTCCATTCCATTCCATTCCATTCCATTCCATTCTATTCCATTCCTTTCCATTCCATTCCATTCTATTCCATTCCATTCCATTCCGTTCCACTCGGGTTGATTCCATTCTATTCCATTCCATTCCATTCGATTCCATTCGATATCATTCGATTCCATTCCATTCCATTCCATTCCATTCCATTCCATTCCATTCCATTCTATTCCATTCCATTCCATTCCATTCCATTCTATTCCATTCCATTCCATTCCGTTCTACTCGGGTTGATTCCATTCCATTCCATTTCATTCCATTCCATTCCATTCCATTCCATTCCATTCGATTCCATTCGATTCCATTCCATTCCATTCCATTCCAATCCATTCCATTGTACTCGGGTTGATTCCATTCCATTCCATTCCATTCCATTCCATTCCATTCCATTCCATTCCATTCCATTCCACTCGATTCCATTCCTTTCCATTCCATTCCATTCCAATCCATTGCATTCTACTCGGGTGGATTCCATTCCATTCCATTCCTTTCCATTCCATTCCATTCCATTACATTACATTCCATTCGGTTCCATTCCATTCCATTCCATTCCATTCCATTCCATTCCATTCCATTCCATTCCATTCCATTCCATTCCGTTCTAATCGGGTTGATTCCATTCTATTCCATTCCATTCCATTCCATTCCATTCCATTCCATTCCATTCGATTCCATTCCATTCCATTCCATTCTATTCCATTCAATTCTACTCCATTGAATTCCATTACATTCCATTCTATTCCATTCCATTCCATTCCTTTCCATTCCATTTAGTTCTACTCGGGTTGATTCCATTCCATTCCATTCCATTCCTTTCCATTCCATTCCAATCCATTCCATTCCATTACTTACCATTCCATTCCATTCCAATCCATTCCATTCTACTCGGGTTGACTCCATTCCATTCCATTCAATTACATTACATTACATTATATTCCATTCCATTGCATTCGATTCCGTTCGATTCCATTCCATTCCATTCCATTCCATTCCATTCCAATCCATTCCATTCTACTCGGGTTGATTCCATTCCATTCCATTCCATTCCATCCCATTCCAATCCATTCCATTCCATTCCGTTCTACTCGGGTTGATTCCATTCCATTCCATTTCATTCCATTCCATTCCATTCCATTCCATTCCATTCCATTCGATTCCATTCGATTCCATTCCATTCCATTCCATTCCAATCCATTCCATTCTACTCGGGTTGATTCCATTCCATTCCATTCCATTCCATTCCATTCCATTCCATTCCATTCCATTCCATTCCACTCGATTCCATTCCATTCTTTCCATTCCATTCCAATCCATTCCATTCTACTCGGGTGGATTCCATTCCGTTCCATTCCATTCCATTCCATTCCATTCCATTCCATTCCATTCCATTCCACTCCATTCGATTCCATTCCATTCCATTCCATTCCATGCCATTCCATTCCATTCCATTCCATTCCATTCCGTTCTAGTCGGGTTGATTCCATTCTATTCCATTCCATTCCATTCCATTCCATTCCATTCCATTCCATTCCATTCCATTCCATTCTATTCCATTCCGTTCTACTCCATTGAATTCCATTCCATTCCATTCTATTCCTTTCCATTCCATTCCTTTCCATTCCATTTAGTTCTACTCGGGTTGATTCCATTCCATTCCATTCCATTCCATTCCATTCCATTCCATTACTTTCCATTCCATTCCATTCCAATCCATTCCATTGTACTCGGGTTGACTCCATTCCATTCCGTTCCATTCCATTCCATTCCATTCCATTCCATTCCATTATAATCCATTCCATACCATTCGATTCCGTTCGATTCCATTCCATTCCATTCCATTCCATTCCATTCAATTCCATTCGATTCCATTCGATTCCATTCCATTCCATTCCATTCCAATCCATTCCATTCTACTCGGGTTGATTCCATTCCATTCCATTCCATTCCATTCCATTCCATTCCATTCCATTCCGTTCCATTCCATTCCATTCCATTCTATCCCTTTCGATTCCATTCCATTCCATTAAATTCCATTCCATTCCATTCCATTCCATTCCATTCCATTCCATTCCATTCCATTCCATTCCATTGCATTCCATTCCGTTCTACTCGGGTTGATTCCACTCCATTCCATTCCATTCCATTCCATACAATTCCATTCGATTCCATTCCATTCCATTCCATTCCATTCCATTCCATTCCATTCCATTCCATTCCGTTCTAGTCGGGTTGATTCCATTCTATTCCATTCCATTCCATTCCATTCCATTCCATTCCATTCCATTCCATTCCATTCCATTCCATTCTATTCCATTCCATTCTACTCCATTGAATTCCATTCCATTCCATTCAATTCCATTCCATTCCATCCCTTTCCATTCCATTTAGTTCTACTCGGGTTGATTCCATTCCATTACATTCCATTCCATTCCATTCCATTCCATTCAATTCCATTCCATTCCGTTACTTTCCATTCCATTCCATTCCAATCCATTCCATTCTACTCGGGTTGACTCCATTCCATTCCATTCCTTTCCATTCCATTATATTCCATTCTATTCCATTCGATTCCGTTCGATTCCATTCCATTCCATTCCATTCCATTCCATTGCATTCCATTCCATTCCATTCCGTTCTACTCGGGTTGATTCCCTTCCATTCCTTTCCATTCCATTCCATTCCATTCCATTCCATTCCATTCCATTCCCTTCCATTCCATTCCATTCCAATCCATTCCATTCTACTCGGGTTGATTCCATTCCATTCCATTGCATTCGACTCCATTCGATTCCATTCGATTCCATTCCATTCCATTCCGTTCCATTCCATTCCATTCCATTCCATTCTATTCCATTGAATTCCATTCCCTTCCATTCCATTCCACTCCATTCCATTCCATTCCATTCCATTCCATTCCATTCCATTCCATTCCGTTCTACTCGGGTTGATTCCATTCCATTCCATTCCATTCCATTCCATTCCATTCCATTCCATTCCATTCCATTCCATTCCATTCCATTCCATTCCATTCCATTCCAATCTATTCCATTCTATTCAATTCGATTCCATTCAATTCCATTCAATTCCATTCAATTCCATTCCATTCCATTCCAATCCATTCCATTCTACTCGGGTTGATTCCATTCCATTCCATTCCATTCCATTCCATTCCATTCCATTCCATTCGATTCCATTCGATTCCATTCGATTCCATTCCATTCCATTCCATTCCATTCCATTCCATTCCATTCCATTCTTTCCATTCGATTCCATTCCATTCCAATCTATTCCATTCGATTCCATTCCATTCCATTCCATTCCATTCCATTCCATTCCAATCCATTCCATTCTACTCGTGTTGATTCCATTCCATTCCATTCCATTCCATTCCATTCCATTCCATTCCATTCCATTCCATTCCATTCCATTCCATTCCATTCCGTTCTACTCGGGTTGATTCCATTCTATTCCATTCCATTCCATTCGATTGCATTCGATTCCATTCGATTCCATTCGATTCCATTCCATTCCATTCCATTCCATTCCATTCCATTCCATTCCATTCCATTCCATTCCATTCCATTCCATTCCATTCCATTCAATTCAATTCCATTCCATTCCATTCCAATCCATTCCCTTCCGTTCTATTCGGGTTGATTCCATTCCATTCCATTCCATTCCATTCCATTCCATTCCATTCCATTCCATTCCATTGCATTCCATTCGATTCCATTCGATTCCATTCCATTCCATTCCATTCCATTCCATTCCATTCCATTCCATTCCATTCTATTCCATTCCATTCCATTCCATTCCATTCTATTCCATTCCATTCCATTCCGTTCCACTCGGGTTGATTCCATTCTATTCCATTCCTTTCCATTCGATTCCATTCGATATCATTCGATTCCATTCCATTCCATTCCATTCCATTCCATTCCATTCCATTCCATTCCATTCCATTCCATTCCATTCTATTCCATTCCATTCCATTCCATTCCATTCCATTCTATTCCATTCCATTCCATTCCGTTCTACTCGGGTTGATTCCATTCCATTCCATTTCATTCCATTCCATTCCATTCCATTCCATTCGATTCCATTCCATTCCATTCCATTCCATTCCATTCCAATCCATTCCATTCTACTCGGGTTGATTCCATTCCATTCCATTCCATTCCATTCCATTCCATTCCATTCCATTCCATTCCACTCGATTCCATTCCTTTCCATTCCATTCCATTCCAATCCATTGCATTCTACTCGGGTGGATTCCATTCCATTCCATTCCTTTCCATTCCATTCCATTCCCTTCCATTACATTCCATTCGGTTGCATTCCATTCCATTCCATTCCATTCCATTCCATTCCATTCCATTCCGTTCTAATCGGGTTGATTCCATTCTATTCCATTCCATTCCATTCCATTCCATTCCATTCCATTCCATTCCATTCCATTCCATTCCATTCCATTCTATTCCATTCAATTCTACTCCATTGAATTCCATTACATTCCATTCTATTCCATTCCATTCCATTCCTTTCCATTCCATTTAGTTCTACTCGGGTTGATTCCATTCCATTCCATTCCATTCCTTTCCATTCCATTCCAATCCATTCCATTCCATTACTTACCATTCCATTCCATTCCAATCCATTCCATTCTACTCGGGTTGACTCCATTCCATTCCATTCCATTACATTACATTCCATTATATTCCATTCCATTCCATTCGATTCCGTTCGATTCCATTCCATTCCATTCCATTCCATTCCATTCCAATCCATTCCATTCTACTCGGGTTGATTCCATTCCATTCCATTCCATTCCATCCCATTCCAATCCATTCCATTCCATTCCGTTCTACTCGGGTTGATTCCATTCCATTCCATTTCATTCCATTCCATTCCATTCCATTCCATTCGATTCCATTCGATTCCATTCCATTCCATTCCATTCCAATCCATTCCATTCTACTCGGGTTGATTCCATTCCATTCCATTCCATTCCATTCCATTCCATTCCATTCCATTCCATTCGATTCCACTCGATTCCATTCCATTCTTTCCATTCCATTCCAATCCATTCCATTCTACTCGGGTGGATTCCATTCCGTTCCATTCCATTCCATTCCATTCCATTCCATTCCATTCCATTCCATTCCATTCCACTCCATTCGATTCCATTCCATTCCATTCCATTCCATGCCATTCCATTCCATTCCATTCCATTCCATTGCATTCCATTCCATTCCATTCCATTCCATTCCATTGCATCCCATTCCGTTCTACTCGGGTTGATTCCACTCCATGCCATTCCATTCCATTCCATACCATTCCATTCGATTCGATTCCATTCCATTCCATTCCATTCCATTCCATTCCATTCCATTCCATTCCGTTCTAGTCGGGTTGATTCCATTCTATTCCATTCCATTCCATTCCATTCCATTCCATTCCATTCCATTCCATTCCATTCCATTCCATTCCATTCCATTCCATTCCATTCCATTCTATTCCATTCCATTCTACTCCATTGAATTCCATTCCATTCCATTCAATTCCATTCCATTCCATCCCTTTCCATTCCATTTAGTTCTACTCGGGTTGATTCCATTCCATTACATTCCATTCCATTCCATTCCATTCCATTCAATTCCATTCCATTCCGTTACTTTCCATTCCATTCCATTCCAATCCATTCCATTCAACTCGGGTTGACTCCATTCCATTCCATTCCTTTCCATTCCATTATATTCCATTCTATTCCATTCGATTCCGTTCGATTCCATTCCATTCCATTCCATTCCAATCTATTCCATTCTATTCAATTCGATTCCATTCGATTCCATTCAATTCCATTCAATTCCATTCCATTCCATTCCAATCCATTCCATTCTACTCGGGTTGATTCCATTCCATTCCATTCCATTCCATTCCATTCCATTCCATTCCATTCCATTCCATTCCATTCCATTCCATTCGATTCCATTCCATTCCATTCCATTCCATTCCATTCTTTCCATTCCATTCCATTCCATTCCAATCTATTCCATTCGATTCCATTCCATTCCATTCCATTCCATTCCATTCCAATCCATTCTATTCTACTCGTGTTGATTCCATTCCATTCCATTCCATTCCATTCCATTCCATTCCATTCCATTCCATTCCATTCCATTCCATTCCGTTCTACTCGGGTTGATTCCATTCTATTCCATTCCATTCCATTCCATTCCATTCCATTCCATTCCATTCTATCCCTTTCGATTCCATTCCATTCCATTAAATTCCATTCCATTCCATTCCATTCCATTCCATTCCATTCCATTCCATTCCATTCCATTCCATTCCATTGCATTCCATTCCGTTCTACTCGGGTTGATTCCACTCCATTCCATTCCATTCCATTCCATACAATTCCATTCGATTCCATTCCATTCCATTCCATTCCATTCCATTCCATTCCATTCCATTCCATTCCATTCCATTCCGTTCTAGTCGGGTTGATTCCATTCTATTCCATTCCATTCCATTCCATTCCATTCCATTCCATTCCATTCCATTCCATTCCATTCCATTCTATTCCATTCCATTCTACTCCATTGAATTCCATTCCATTCCATTCAATTCCATTCCATTCCATCCCTTTCCATTCCATTTAGTTCTACTCGGGTTGATTCCATTCCATTACATTCCATTCCATTCCATTCCATTCCATTCAACTCCATTCCATTCCGTTACTTTCCATTCCATTCCATTCCAATCCATTCCATTCTACTCGGGTTGACTCCATTCCATTCCATTCCTTTCCATTCCATTATATTCCATTCTATTCCATTCGATTCCGTTCGATTCCATTCCATTCCATTCCATTCCATTCCATTGCATTCCATTCCATTCCATTCCGTTCTACTCGGGTTGATTCCCTTCCATTCCTTTCCATTCCATTCCATTCCATTCCATTCCATTCCATTCCATTCCCTTCCATTCCATTCCATTCCAATCCATTCCATTCTACTCGGGTTGATTCCATTCCATTCCATTGCATTCGACTCCATTCGATTCCATTCGATTCCATTCCATTCCATTCCGTTCCATTCCATTCCATTCCATTCCATTCTATTCCATTGAATTCCATTCCATTCCATTCCATTCCACTCCATTCCATTCCATTCCATTCCATTCCATTCCATTCCATTCCATTCCGTTCTACTCGGGTTGATTCCATTCCATTCCATTCCATTCCATTCCATTCCATTCCATTCCATTCCATTCCATTCCATTCCATTCCAATCTATTCCATTCTATTCAATTCGATTCCATTCGATTCCATTCAATTCCATTCAATTCCATTCCATTCCATTCCAATCCATTCCATTCTACTCGGGTTGATTCCATTCCATTCCATTCCATTCCATTCCATTCCATTCCATTCCATTCCATTCCATTCCATTCCATTCGATTCCATACGATTCCATTCCATTCCATTCCATTCCATTCCATTCCATTCCATTCTTTCCATTCGATTCCATTCCATTCCAATCTATTCCATTCGATTCCATTCCATTCCATTCCATTCCATTCCATTCCATTCCAATCCATTCCATTCTACTCGTGTTGATTCCATTCCATTCCATTCCATTCCATTCCATTCCATTCCATTCCATTCCATTCCATTCCATTCCATTCCATTCCATTCCATTCCGTTCTACTCGGGTTGATTCCATTCTATTCCATTCCATTCCATTCGATTGCATTCGATTCCATTCGATTCCATTCGATTCCATTCCATTCCATTCCATTCCATTCCATTCCATTCCATTCAATTCCATTCCATTCCATTCCAATCCATTCCCTTCCGTTCTATTCGGGTTGATTCCATTCCATTCCATTCCATTCCATTCCATTCCATTCCATTCCATTCCATTGCATTCCATTCGATTCCATTCGATTCCATTCCATTCCATTCCATTCCATTCCATTCCATTCCATTCCATTCCATTCCATTCTATTCCATTCCATTCCATTCCATTCCATTCTATTCCATTCCATTCCATTCCGTTCCACTCGGGTTGATTCCATTCTATTCCATTCCTTTCCATTCGATTCCATTCGATATCATTCGATTCCATTCCATTCCATTCCATTCCATTCCATTCCATTCCATTCCATTCCATTCCATTCCATTCCATTCCATTCCATTCCACTCGATTCCATTCCTTTCCATTCCATTCCATTCCAATCCATTGCATTCTACTCGGGTGGATTCCATTCCATTCCATTCCTTTCCATTCCATTCCATTCCATTCCATTACATTCCATTCGGTTGCATTCCATTCCACTCCATTCCATTCCATTCCATTCCATTCCATTCCGTTCTAATCGGGTTGATTCCATTCTATTCCATTCCATTCCATTCCATTCCATTCCATTCCATTCCATTCCATTCCATTCCATTCTATTCCATTCAATTCTACTCCATTGAATTCCATTACATTCCATTCTATTCCATTCCATTCCATTCCTTTCCATTCCATTTAGTTCTACTCGGGTTGATTCCATTCCATTCCATTCCATTCCTTTCCATTCCATTCCAATCCATTCCATTCCATTACTTACCATTCCATTCCATTCCAATCCATTCCATTCTACTCGGGTTGACTCCATTCCATTCCATTCCATTACATTACATTACATTGTATTCCATTCCATTCCATTCGATTCCGTTCGATTCCATTCCATTCCATTCCATTCCATTCCATTCCAATCCATTCCATTCTACTCGGGTTGATTCCATTCCATTCCATTCCATTCCATCCCATTCCAATCCATTCCATTCCATTCCGTTCTCCTCGGGTTGATTCCATTCCATTCCATTTCATTCCATTCCATTCCATTCCATTCCATTCGATTCCATTCGATTCCATTCCATTCCATTCCATTCCAATCCATTCCATTCTACTCGGGTTGATTCCATTCCATTCCATTCCATTCCATTCCATTCCATTCCATTCCATTCGATTCCACTCGATTCCATTCCATTCTTTCCATTCCATTCCAATCCATTCCATTCTACTCGGGTGGATTCCATTCCGTTCCATTCCATTCCATTCCATTCCATTCCATTCCATTCCATTCCATTCCACTCCATTCGATTCCATTCCATTCCATTCCATTCCATGCCATTCCATTCCATTCCATTCCATTCCATTGCATTCCATTCCATTCCATTCCATTCCATTCCATTGCATTCCATTCCGTTCTACTCGGGTTGATTCCACTCCATTCCATTCCATTCCATTCCATACCATTCCATTCGATTCGATTCCATTCCATTCCATTCCATTCCATTCCATTCCATTCCATTCCATTCCATTCCATTCCGTTCTAGTCGGGTTGATTCCATTCTATTCCATTCCATTCCATTCCATTCCATTCCATTCCATTCCATTCCATTCCATTCTATTCCATTCCATTCTACTCCATTGAATTCCATTCCATTCCATTCAATTCCATTCCATTCCATCCCTTTCCATTCCAGTTAGTTCTACTCGGGTTGATTCCATTCCATTACATTCCATTCCATTCCATTCCATTCCATTCAATTCCATTCCATTCCGTTACTTTCCATTCCATTCCATTCCAATCCATTCCATTCTACTCGGGTTGACTCCATTACATTCTATTCCTTTCCATTCCATTATATTCCATTCTATTCCATTCGATTCCGTTCGATTCCATTCCATTCCATTCCATTCCATTCCATTGCATTCCATTCCATTCCATTCCGTTCTACTCGGGTTGATTCCCTTCCATTCCTTTCCATTCCATTCCATTCCATTCCATTCCATTCCATTCCATTCCCTTCCATTCCATTCCATTCCAATCCATTCCATTCTACTCGGGTTGATTCCATTCCATTCCATTGCATTCGACTCCATTCGATTCCATTCGATTCCATTCCATTCCATTCCGTTCCATTCCATTCCATTCCATTCCATTCTATTCCATTGAATTCCATTCCATTCCATTCCATTCCACTCCATTCCATTCCATTCCATTCCATTCCATTCCATTCCGTTCTACTCGGGTTGATTCCATTCCATTCCATTCCATTCCATTCCATTCCATTCCATTCCATTCCATTCCATTCCATTCCATTCCATTCCAATCTATTCCATTCTATTCAATTCGATTCCATTCGATTCCATTCAATTCCATTCAATTCCATTCCATTCCATTCCAATCCATTCCATTCTACTCGGGTTGATTCCATTCCATTCCATTCCATTCCATTCCATTCCATTCCATTCCATTCCATTCCATTCCATTCCATTCGATTCCATTCCATTCCATTCCATTCCATTCCATTCTTTCCATTCCATTCCATTCCATTCCAATCTATTCCATTCCATTCCATTCCATTCCATTCCATTCCATTCCATTCCATTCCAATCCATTCTATTCTACTCGTGTTGATTCCATTCCATTCCATTCCATTCCATTCCATTCCATTCCATTCCATTCCATTCCATTCCATTCCATTCCGTTCTACTCGGGTTGATTCCATTCTATTCCATTCCATTCCATTCGATTCCATTCGATTCCATTCGATTCCATTCGATTCCATTCCATTCCATTCCATTCCATTCCATTCCATTCCATTCCATTCCATTCCATTCTATTCCACTCCATTCCATTCCATTCCATTCCATTCCATTCCATTCCATTCCATTCCAATCCATTCCCTTCCGTTCTATTCGGGTTGATTCCATTCCATTCCATTCCATTCCATTCCATTCCATTCCATTCCATTCCATTCCATTGCATTCCATTCGATTCCATTCGATTCCATTCCTTTCCATTCCATTCCATTCCATTCCATTCCATTCCACTCCATTCTATTCCATTCCATTCCATTCCTTTCCACTCGGGTTGATTCCATTCTATTCCAGTCCATTCCATTCGATTCCATTCGATATCATTCGATTCCATTCCATTCCATTCCATTCCATTCCATTCCATTCCATTCCATTCTATTCCATTCCATTCCATTCCATTCCATTCTATTCCATTCCATTCCATTCCGTTCTACTCGGGTTGATTCCATTCCATTCCATTTCATTCCATTCCATTCCATTCCATTCCATTCCATTCCATTCCATTCCATTCCATTCGATTCCATTCCATTCCATTCCATTCCATTCCATTCCATTCCATTCCATTCTACTCGGGTTGATTCCATTCCATTCCATTCCATTCCATTCCATTCCATTCCATTCCATTCCATTCCACTCGATTCCATTCCTTTCCATTCCATTCCATTCCAATCCATTGCATTCTACTCGGGTGGATTCCATTCCATTCCATTCCTTTCCATTCCATTCCATTCCATTCCATTACATTCCATTCGGTTCCATTCCATTCCATTCCATTCCATTCCATTCCATTCCATTCCGTTCTAATCGGGTTGATTCCATTCTATTCCATTCCATTCCATTCCATTCCATTCCATTCCATTCCATTCCATTCCATTTTATTCCATTCCATTCTACTCCATTGAATTCCATTCCATTCCATTCTATTCCATTCCATTCCATTCCTTTCCATTCCATTTAGTTCTACTCGGGTTGATTCCATTCCATTCCATTCCATTCCTTTCCGTTCCATTCCAATCCATTCCATTCCATTACTTTCCATTCCATTCCATTCCAATCCATTCCATTCTACTCGGGTTGACTCCATTCCATTCCATTCCATTACATTACATTACATTATATTCCATTCCATTCCATTCGATTCCGTTCGATTCCATTCCATTCCATTCCATTCCATTCCATTCCATTCCATTCCATTCCATTCGATTCCATTCCATTCCATTCCATTCCATTCCATTCCATTCCATTCCATTCCATTCCATTCCAATCCATTCCATTCTACTCGGGTTGATTCCATTCCATTCCATTCCATTCCATTCCATTCCATTCCATTCCGTTCTACTCGGGTTGATTCCACTCCATTCCATTCCATTCCATTCCATTCCATTCCATTCCATTCCATTCCAACCCATTCCGTTCTAGTCTGGTTGATTCCATTCTATTCCATTCCATTCCATTCCATTCCATTCCATTCCATTCCATTCCATTCCATTCCATTCTATTCCATTCCATTCTACTCCATTGAATTCCATTCCATTCCATTCTATTCCATTCCATTCCATTCCTTTCCATTCCATTTAGTTCTACTCGGGTTGATTCCATTCCATTCCATTCCATTCCATTCCATTCCATTCCATTCCATTCCATTCCATTCCATTACTTTCCATTCCATTCCATTCCAATCCATTCCATTCTACTCGGGTTGACTCCATTCCATTCCGTTCCATTCCATTCCATTCCATTATAATCCGTTCCATTCCATTCGATTCCGTTCGATTCCATTCCATTCCATTCCATTCCATTCCATTCAATTCCATTCGATTCCATTCGATTCCATTCCATTCCATTCCATTCCAATCCATTCCATTCTACTCGGGTTGATTCCATTCCATTCCATTCCATTCCATTCCATTCCATTCCATTCCATTCCATTCCATTCCATTCTATCCCTTTCGATTCCATTCCATTCCGTTAAATTCCATTCCATTCCATTCCATTCCATTGCATTCCATTCCGTTCTACTCGGGTTGATTCCACTCCATTCCATTCCATTCCATTCCATACCATTCCATTCCATTCCATTCCATTCCATTCCATTCCATTCCATTCCATTCCATTCCATTCCGTTCTAGTCGGGTTGATTCCATTCTATTCCATTCCATTCCATTCCATTCCATTCCATTCCATTCTATTCCATTCCATTCAACTCCATTGAATTCCAATCCGTTCCATTCAATTCCATTCCATTCCATCCCTTTCCATTCCATTTAGTTCTACTCGGGTTGATTCCATTCCATTCCATTCCATTCCATTCCATTCCATTCCATTCCATTCCATTCCATTCCATTCAATTCCATTCCATTCCGTTACGTTCCATTCCATTCCATTCCAATCCATTCCATTCTACTCGGGTTGACTCCATTCCATTCCATTCCATTCCATTCCATTCCATTCCATTCCATTCCATTCCATTATATTCCATTCTATTCCATTCGATTCCGTTCGATTCCATTCCATTCCATTCCATTCCATTCCATTCCATTCCATTCCATTCCATTCCATTCCATTCCATTCCATTCCATTCCATTCGATTCCATTCCATTCCATTCCATTCCATTCCATTCCATTCCATTCCATTCCATTCCATTTACTCCATTCCGTTCTACTCGGGTTGATTCCATTGAGTTTGGTTCCGTCCCGTCCCGTCCCGTCCCGTCCCGTCCCGTGCCGTTTTACTCAGGTTGATTCCTTTCCATTCCGTTCCGCTCGTTTCCTTTAGTTTCCATTCCGTTCCACGCGGGTTGGTTCAATTCCATTCTATTCTATTCTATTCCTTTCCCTTCCCTTCCATTCCATTCCATTCCATTCTACTCGGGTTGATTCCATGCCATTCCGTTCCGTTCCATTCCGTCCCATCCCGATCCGTCCCATCCCGTCCTGTCCCGTCCCATCCCGTTCCATTCCACATGGGTTGATTCAATTCCTTTCGGTTAGATTGAACTCCATTCCATTCCATTCTACTCGGATTGACTCCATTCCATTCCATTCCATTCCATTCCATTCCATTCCATTCCATTCCATTCCATTCCATTCCATTCCAATCCATTCCATTCTACTCGGGTTGATTCCATTCTATTCCATTCCATTCCATTCCATTCCATTCCATTCCATTCCATTCCATTCCATTTCATTCCATTCCATTCCATTCCATTCCATTCCATTCCATTCCATTCCATTCGATTCCATTCCATTCCATTCCATTCCATTCCATTCCATTCCATTCCATTCCATTCCATTCCGTTCTACTCGGGTTGATTCCATTCTATTCCTTTCCATTCCGTTCGATTCCATTTGATTCCATTCGATTCCATTCCATTCCATTCCATTCCCTTCCATTCCATTCTATTCCATTGAATTCCATTCCATTCCATTCCATTCCATTCCATTCCATTCCATTCCATTCCGTTCTACTCTGATTGATTCCATTCCATTCCATTCCATTCCATTCCATTCCATTCCATTCCATTCCATTCCATTCCATTCCATTCCATTCCAATACATTCCATTCTACTCTGGTTGATTCCATTCCATTCCATTCCATTCCATTCCATTCATCTGCATTCGATTCCATTCCATTCCATTCCATTCTATTCCATAGAATTCCATTGAATTCCATTCCATTCCATTCCATTCCATTCCATTCGATTCCATTCCATTCCATTCCATTCCATTCGATTCCATTCCATTCCATTCCATTCCATTCCATTCCATTCCATTCCATTCCAATCTATTCCATTCCATTCCATTCTATTCCATTCGTTTCCATTCCATTCCATTTCATTTTATTCCATTACATTCCATTCCATTCTATTCCATTGAATTCCATTCCATTCCATTCCATTCCATTCCATTCCATTCCATTCCATTCCATTCCATTCCGTTCTACTCGGGTTGATTCCACTCCATTCCATTCCATTCCATTCCATTCCATTCCACTCGGGTTGATCATTCCATTCCATTCCATTCCATTCCATTCCATTCCATTCCATTCCATTCCATTCCGTTCCATTCCGTTCCATTCCACTCGGGCTCATTCCATTCCATTCCATTCAATTCCATTCCATTCCATTCCATTGCATTCCATTCCATTCCATTCCATTCCGTTCTACTCGGTTTGATTTCCATTCCATTCCATTCCATTCCATTCCATTCCATTCCATTCCATTCCATTCCATTCCATTCCATTCCATTCCATTCCATTCCTTTCCATTTACTCCATTCCGTTCTACTCGGGTTGATTCCATTGAGTTTGGTTCCGTTCCGTTCCGTCCCGTCCCGTCCCGTCCCGTCCCGTCCCGTGCCGTTTTACTCAGGTTGATTCCTTTCCATTCCGTTCCGCTCGTTTTCGTTGCGTTCCATTCCGTTCCACGCGGGTTGGTTCAATTCCATTCTATTCTATTCTATTCCTTTCCATTCCATTCCATTCCATTCCATTCCATTCCATTCTACTCGGGTTGATTCCATGCCATTCCGTTCCGTTCCATTCCGTCCCATCCCGAACCGTCCCATCACGTCCCGTCCCGTCCCATCCCGTTCCGTTCCACATGGGTTGATTCAATTCCTTTCGGTTACATTGAATTCCATTCCATTCCATTCTACTCGGATTGATTCCATTCCATTCCATTCCATTCCATTCCATTCCATTCCATTCCATTCCATTCCATTCCTTTCCATTCCAATCCATTCCATGCTACTCGGGTTGATTCCATTCCATTCCATTCCATTCCATTCCATTCCATTCCATTTCATTCCATTCCATTCCATTTCATTCCATTCCATTCCATTCCATTCCATTCCATTCCATTCCATTCCATTCCATTCCATTCCATTCCATTCCATTCCATTCCATTCGATTCCATTCCATTCCATTCCATTCCATTCCATTCCGTTCTACTCGGGTTGATGCCATTCTATTCCATTCCATTCCGTTCGATTCCATTTGATTCCATTCGATTCCATTCCATTCCATTCCATTCCCTTCCATTCCATTCTATTCCATTGAATTCCATTCCATTCCATTCCATTCCATTCCGTTCTACTCTGATTGATTCCATTAAATTCCATTCCATTCCATTCCGTTCTACTCTGATTGATTCCATTAAATTCCATTCCATTCCATTCCATTCGATTCCATTCCATTCCATTCCATTCCATTCCATTCCATTCCATTGCATTCCATTCCATTCCAATACATTCCATTCTACTCTGGTTGATTCCACTCCATTCCATTCCATTCCATTCCATTCGTCTCCATTCGATTCCATTCGATTCCATTCCATTCCATTCCATGGAATTCCATTCCATTCCACTCCATTCCATTCCATTCCATTCCATTCCTTTCCATTCCATTCCATTCCATTCCGTTCTACTCTGGTTGATTCCATTCCATTCCATTCCATTCCATTCCATTCCATTCCATTCCATTCCACTCCATTCCATTCGATTCCATTCGATTCCATTCCATTCCATTCCATTCCATTCCAATCCATTCCATTCTACTCGGGTTGATTCCATTCCATTCCATTCCATTCCATTCCATTCCATTCCATTCCATTCCATTCCATTCCATTCCTTTCCATTCCATTCCATTCCATAGCATTCCATTCGATTCCATTAGATTCCATTCCATTCCATTCCATTCCATTCCATTCCATTCCATTCCGTTCCACTCGGGTTGATTCCATTCTATTCCATTCCATTCCATTCGATTCCATTCGATATCATTCGATTCCATTCCATCCCATTCCATTCCATTCCATTCCGTTCTACTCGGGTTGATTCCATTCCATTTCATTCCATTCCATTCCATTCCATTTCTTTCGATTCCATTCGTTTCCATTCCATTCCATTCCATTCCAATCCATTCCATTCTACTCGGGTTGATTCCATTCCATTCCATTCCATTCCATTCCATTCCATTCCATTCCATTCCATTCCACTCGATTCCATTCCATTCCACTCGATTCCATTCCATTCCTTTCCATTCCATTCCAATCCATTCCATTCTACTCGGGTGGATTCCATTCCATTCCATTCCATTCCATTCCATTCCATTCCATTCCATTCCATTCCATTCCATTCGATTCCATTCCATTCCATTCCATTCCATTCCATTCCATTCCATTCCGTTCTAGTCGGGTTGATTCCATTCTATTCCATTCCATTCCATTCCATTCCATTCCATTCCATTCCATTCTATTCCATTCCATTCTACTCCATTGAATTCCATTCCATTCCATTCAATTCCATTCCATTCCATTCCTTTCCATTCCATTTAGTTCTACTCGGGTTGATTCCATTCCATTCCATTCCATTCCATTCCATTCCATTCCATTCCATTCCATTCCATTCCATTCCATTCCATTCCATTACTTTCCATTCCATTCCATTCCAATCCATTCCATTCTACTCGGGTTGACTCCATTCCATTCCATTCCATTCCATTCCATTCCATTCCATTCCATTCCATTCCATTCCATTCCATTCCATTCCATTCCATTCTATTCCATTCTATTCCATTCGATTCCGTTCGATTCCATTCCATTCCATTCCATTCCATTCCATTCCATTCCATTCCATTCCATTCCATTCGATTCCATTCCATTCCATTCGATTCCATTCCATTCCATTCCATTCCATTCCATTTACTCCATTCCGTTCTACTCGGGTTGATTCCATTGAGTTTGGTTCCGTCCCGTCCCGTCCCGTCCCGTCCCGTCCCGTGCCGTTTTACTCAGGTTGATTCCTTTCCATTCCTTTCCGCTCGTTTCCTTTAGTTTCCATTCCGTTCCACGCGGGTTGGTTCAATTCCATTCTATTCTATTCTATTCCTTTCCCTTCCATTCCATTCCATTCCATTCCATTCTACTCGGGTTGATTCCATGCCATTCCGTTCCGTTCCATTCCGTCCCATCCCGATCCGTCCCATCCCGTCCTGTCCCGTCCCATCCCGTTCCATTCCACATGGGTTGATTCAATTCCTTTCGGTTAGATTGAACTCCATTCCATTCCATTCTACTCGGATTGACTCCATTCCATTCCATTCCATTCCATTCCATTCCATTCCATTCCATTCCATTCCATTCCATTCCAATCCATTCCATTCTACTCGGGTTGATTCAATTCTATTCCATTCCATTCCATTCCATTCCATTCCATTCCATTCCATTCCATTCCATTCCATTCCATTCCATTCCATTCGATTCCATTCCATTCCATTCCATTCCATTCCATTCCATTCCATTCCATTCCATTCCATTCCATTCCATTCCATTCCATTCCATTCCATTCCATTCCATTCCATTCCATTCCGTTCTACTCGGGTTGATTCCATTCTATTCCTTTCCATTCCGTTCGATTCCATTTGATTCCATTCGATTCCATTCCATTCCATTCCATTCCCTTCCATTCCATTCTATTCCATTGAATTCCATTCCATTCCATTCCATTCCATTCCATTCCATTCCATTCCATTCCATTCCGTTCTACTCTGATTGATTCCATTCCATTCCATTCCATTCCATTCCATTCCATTCCATTCCATTCCATTCCATTCCAATACATTCCATTCTACTCTGGTTGATTCCATTCCATTCCATTCCATTCCATTCCATTCGTCTGCATTCGATTCCATTCCATTCCATTCCATTCTATTCCATTGAATTCCATTGAATTCCATTGCATTCCATTCCATTCCATTCCATTCGATTCCATTCCATTCCATTCCATTCCATTCGATTCCATTCCATTCCATTCCATTCCATTCCATTCCATTCCATTCCATTCCATTCCATTCCATTCCATTCCATTCCATTCCGTTCTACTCGGGTTGATTCCATTCTATTCCATTCCATTCCGTTCGATTCCATTTGATTCCATTCGATTCCATTCCATTCCATTCCATTCCCTTCCATTCCATTCTATTCCATTGAATTCCATTCCATTCCATTCCATTCCATTCCATTCCATTCCATTCCATTCCATTCCGTTCTACTCTGATTGATTCCATTCCATTCCATTACATTCCATTCCATTCCATTCCAATACATTCCATTCTACTCTGGTTGATTCCATTCCATTCCATTCCATTCCATTCCATTCGTCTCCATTCGATTCCATTCCATTCCATTCCATTCTATTCCATTGAATTCCATTGAATTCCATTCCATTCCATTCCATTCCATTCCATTCCATTCCATTCCATTCCATTCCGTTCTACTCGGGTTGATTCCACTCCATTCCATTCCATTCCATTCCATTCCATTCCATTCCATTCCATTCCATTCCATTCCATTCGTCTCCATTCGATTCCATTCGATTCCATTCCATTCTATTCCATTGAATTCCATTCCATTCCATTCCATTCCATTCCATTCCATTCCATTCCATTCCATTCCATTCCGTTCTACTCGGGTTGATTCCATTCCATTCCATTCCATTCCATTCCATTCCATTCCATTCCATTCCATTCCATTCCATTCCACTCCATTCCATTTGATTCCATTCAATTCCATTCCATTCCATTCCATTCCATTCCAATCCATTCCATTCTACTCGGGTTGATTCCATTCCATTCCATTCCATTCCATCCCATTCCAATCCATTCCATTCCATTCCGTTCTACTCGGGTTGATTCCATTCCATTCCATTTCATTCCATTCCATTCCATTCCATTCCATTCGATTCCATTCGATTCCATTCCATTCCATTCCATTCCAATCCATTCCATTCTACTCGGGTTGATTCCATTCCATTCCATTCCATTCCATTCCATTCCATTCCATTCCATTCGATTCCACTCGATTCCACTCCATTCTTTCCATTCCATTCCAATCCATTCCATTCTACTCGGGTGGATTCCATTCCGTTCCATTCCATTCCATTCTATTCCATTCCATTCCATTCCACTCCATTCGATTCCATTCCATTCCATTCCATTCCATTCCATTCCATTCCATTCCATTCCATTCCATTCCATTCCATTCCGTTCTAGTCGGGTTGATTCCATTCTATTCCATTCCATTCCATTCCATTCCATTCCATTCCATTCCATTCCATTCCATTCCATTCCATTCTATTCCATTCCATTCTACTCCATTGAATTCCATTCCGTTCCATTCTATTCCATTCCATTCCATTCCTTTCCATTCCATTTAGTTCTACTCGGGTTGATTCCATTCCATTCCATTCCATTCCATTCCATTCCATTCCATTCCATTCCATTACTTTCCATTCCATTCCATTCCAATCCATTCCATTCTACTCGGGTTGACTCCATTCCATTCCATTCCATTCCATTCCATTCCATTCCATTCCATTCCATTCTATTCCATTCTATTCCATTCGATTCCGTTCGATTCCATTCCATTCCATTCCATTCCATTCCATTCCATTCCATTCCATTCCATTCCATTCGATTCCATTCCATTCCATTCGATTCCATTCCATTCCATTCCATTCCATTCCATTTACTCCATTCCGTTCTACTCGGGTTGATTCCATTGAGTTTGGTTCCGTCCCGTCCCGTCCCGTCCCGTCCCGTCCCGTGCCGTTTTACTCAGGTTGATTCCTTTCCATTCCTTTCCGCTCGTTTCCTTTAGTTTCCATTCCGTTCCACGCGGGTTGGTTCAATTCCATTCTATTCTATTCTATTCCTTTCCCTTCCATTCCATTCCATTCCATTCCATTCTACTCGGGTTGATTCCATGCCATTCCGTTCCGTTCCATTCCGTCCCATCCCGATCCGTCCCATCCCGTCCTGTCCCGTCCCATCCCGTTCCATTCCACATGGGTTGATTCAATTCCTTTCGGTTAGATTGAACTCCATTCCATTCCATTCTACTCGGATTGACTCCATTCCATTCCATTCCATTCCATTCCATTCCATTCCATTCCATTCCATTCCAATCCATTCCATTCTACTCGGGTTGATTCAATTCTATTCCATTCCATTCCATTCCATTCCATTCCATTCCATTCCATTCCATTCCATTCCATTCCATTCCATTCCATTCCATTCGATTCCATTCCATTCCATTCCATTCCATTCCATTCCATTCCATTCCATTCCATTCCATTCCGTTCTACTCGGGTTGATTCCATTCTATTCCTTTCCATTCCGTTCGATTCCATTTGATTCCATTCGATTCCATTCCATTCCATTCCATTCCCTTCCATTCCATTCTATTCCATTGAATTCCATTCCATTCCATTCCCTTCCATTCCATTCCATTCCATTCCATTCCATTCCGTTCTACTCTGATTGATTCCATTCCATTCCATTCCATTCCATTCCATTCCATTCCATTCCAATACATTCCATTCTACTCTGGTTGATTCCATTCCATTCCATTCCATTCCATTCCATTCGTCTGCATTCGATTCCATTCCATTCCATTCCATTCTATTCCATTGAATTCCATTGAATTCCATTGCATTCCATTCCATTCCATTCCATTCGATTCCATTCCATTCCATTCCATTCCATTCGATTCCATTCCATTCCATTCCATTCCATTCCATTCCATTCCATTCCATTCCATTCCATTCCATTCCATTCCATTCCGTTCTACTCGGGTTGATTCCATTCTATTCCATTCCATTCCGTTCGATTCCATTTGATTCCATTCGATTCCATTCCATTCCATTCCATTCCCTTCCATTCCATTCTATTCCATTGAATTCCATTCCATTCCATTCCATTCCATTCCATTCCATTCCATTCCATTCCATTCCGTTCTACTCTGATTGATTCCATTCCATTCCATTACATTCCATTCCATTCCATTCCAATACATTCCATTCTACTCTGGTTGATTCCATTCCATTCCATTCCATTCCATTCCATTCGTCTCCATTCGATTCCATTCCATTCCATTCCATTCTATTCCATTGAATTCCATTGAATTCCATTCCATTCCATTCCATTCCATTCCATTCCATTCCATTCCATTCCATTCCGTTCTACTCGGGTTGATTCCACTCCATTCCATTCCATTCCATTCCATTCCATTCCATTCCATTCCATTCCATTCCATTCCATTCCATTCGTCTCCATTCGATTCCATTCGATTCCATTCCATTCTATTCCATTGAAATCCATTCCATTCCATTGAATTCCATTCCATTCCATTCCATTCCATTCCATTCCATTCCATTCCATTCCATTCCATTCCATTCCGTTCTACTCGGGTTGATTCCATTCCATTCCATTCCATTCCATTCCATTCCATTCCATTCCATTCCATTCCATTCCACTCCATTCCATTTGATTCCATTCAATTCCATTCCATTCCATTCCATTCCATTCCAATCCATTCCATTCTACTCGGGTTGATTCCATTCCATTCCATTCCATTCCATCCCATTCCAATCCATTCCATTCCATTCCGTTCTACTCGGGTTGATTCCATTCCATTCCATTTCATTCCATTCCATTCCATTCCATTCCATTCGATTCCATTCGATTCCATTCCATTCCATTCCATTCCAATCCATTCCATTCTACTCGGGTTGATTCCATTCCATTCCATTCCATTCCATTCCATTCCATTCCATTCCATTCGATTCCACTCGATTCCACTCCATTCTTTCCATTCCATTCCAATCCATTCCATTCTACTCGGGTGGATTCCATTCCGTTCCATTCCATTCCATTCCATTCCATTCCATTCCATTCCACTCCATTCGATTCCATTCCATTCCATTCCATTCCATTCCATTCCATTCCATTCCATTCCATTCCATTCCATTCCATTCCGTTCTAGTCGGGTTGATTCCATTCTATTCCATTCCATTCCATTCCATTCCATTCCATTCCATTCCATTCCATTCCATTCCATTCCATTCTATTCCATTCCATTCTACTCCATTGAATTCCATTCCGTTCCATTCTATTCCATTCCATTCCATTCCTTTCCATTCCATTTAGTTCTACTCGGGTTGATTCCATTCCATTCCATTCCATTCCATTCCATTCCATTCCATTCCATTCCATTCCATTACTTTCCATTCCATTCCATTCCAATCCATTCCATTCTACTCGGGTTGACTCCATTCCATTCCATTCCATTCCATTCCATTCCATTCCATTCCATTCCATTATAATCCATTCCATTCCATTCGATTCCGTTCGATTCCATTCCATTCCATTCCATTCCATTCCATTCCATTCAATTCCATTCGATTCCATTCGATTCCATTCCATTCCATTCCATTCCATTCCATTCCATTCTACTCGGGTTGATTCCATTCCATTCCATTCCATTCCATTCCATTCCATTCCATTCTATTCCTTTCGATTCCATTCCATTCCATTAAATTCCATTCCATTCCATTCCATTCCATTCCATTCCATTCCGTTCTACTCGGGTTGATTCCACTCCATTCCATTCCATTCCATTCCATACCATTCCAATCGATTCCATTCGATTCCATTCCATTCCATTCCATTCCATTCCATTCCATTCCATTCCATTCCATTCCATTCCATTCCATTCCGTTCTAGTCGGGTTGATTCCATTCTATTCCATTCCATTCCATTCCATTGCATTCCATTCGATTCCATTCCATTCCATTCCATTCAATTCCATTCCATTCTACTCCATTGAATTCCATTCCATTCCATTCAATTCCATTCCTTTCCATCCCTTTCCATTCCATTTAGTTCTACTCGGGTTCATTCCATTCCATTCCATTCCATTCCATTCCATTCCATTCAATTCCATTCCATTCCGTTACTTTCCATTCCATTCCATTCCAATCCATTCCATTCTACTCGGGTTGACTCCATTCCATTCCATTCCTTTCCATTCCATTATATTCCATTCTATTCCATTCGATTCCGTTCGATTCGATTCCATTCCATTCCATTGCATTCCATTCCATTCCATTCCATTCCATTCCGTTCTACTCGGGTTGATTCCATTCCATTCCTTTCCATTCCATTCCATTCCATTCCATTCCATTCCATTCCATTCCATTCCATTCCCTTCCATTCCATTCCATTCCAATCCATTCCATTCTACTCGGGTTGATTCCATTCCATTCCATTGCACTAGACTCCATTCGATTCCATTCGATTCCACTCCATTCCATTCCGTTCCATTCCATTCCATTCCATTCCATTCCATTCCATTCCATTCCATTCCATTCCATTCCATTCCATTCCATTCCAATCCATTCCATTCTACTCGTGTTGATTCCATTCCATTCCATTCCATTCCATTCCATTCCATTCCATTCCATTCCATTCCATTCCATTCCAATCCATTCCATTCTACTCGGGTTGATTCCATTCCATTCCATTCCATTCCAATCCATTCCATTCCATTCCATTCCATTCCATTCCATTCCATTCCATTCCATTCCATTCCTTTCTATTCCATTCCATTCCATTCCATTCCATTCCATTCCATTCCATTCCATTCCATTCCATTCCATTCCGTTCTACTCGGGTTGATTCCACTCCATTCCATTCCCTTCCATTCCATTCCATTCCATTCCATTCCATTCCATTCCTTTCCATTCCAACCCATTCCTTTCTACTAGGGTTGATTCCATTCCATTCCATTCCATTCCATTCCATTCCATTCCATTCCATTTCATTCCAAACCGTTCCATTCTACTCGGGTTCATCATTCCATTCCATTCCATTCCATTCCATTCCACTCGGGTTCATTCCATTCCATTCCATTCCATTCCATTCCATTCCATTCCATTCCATTCCATTCCATTCCGTTCTACTCAGGTTGATTTCCATTCCATTCCATTCCATTCCATTCCATTCCATTCCATTCCATTCCATTCCATTCCATTCCATTCCATTCCATTCCATTCTATTCCATTCCGTACTACTCGGCTAGAATCCATTGAGTTCCGTTCCGTTCCGTTCCGTCCCGACACGTCCCGTCCCGTCCCGTCCCGTCCAGTCCCGTCCCGTCCCGTCCCGTGCCATTGTACTCGGGTTGATTCCATTCCACTCCGTTCCGTTCCTTTCCGTTCCCTTCAATTCAGTTCCACGCGGGTTGATTCAATTCCATTCTATTCTATTCCATTCCATTCCATTCCATTCCATTCCATTCCATTCCATTCCATTCCATTTTACTCGGGTTGATTCCATGCCGTTCCGTTCCATTCTGTCCCATCCCGACGCGTCCCGTCCCGTCCCGTCCCATTCCGTTCCGTTCTGATCGGGTTGATTCCGTTCCATTCCCTTCCGTTCCTTTCCGTTCCATTCCATTCCGTTACACGCGGGTTGATTCAATTCCATTCTATTACATTGAATTCCATTCCATTCCATTCCATTCCATTCTACTCGGATTGATTGCATTCCATTCCATTCCATTCCAGTCCATTCCAATCCACTCCATTCTACTCGGGTTGATTCCATTCCATTCCATTCCATTCCATTCCATTCCATTCCATTCCATTCCATTCCGTTCTACTCGGGTTGATTCCATTCTATTCCATTCCATTCCATTCGATTCCATTCGATTCCATTCGATTCCATTCGATTCCATTCCATTCCATTCCATTCCATTCCACTCCATTGAATTCCATTCCATTCCATTCTATTCCATTCCATTCCATTCCTTTCCATTCCATTTAATTCTACTCGGGTTGATTCCATTCCATTCCATTCCATTCCATTCCATTCCATTCCATTCCATTCCATTCGATTCCATTCGATTCCATTGCATTCCATTCGATTCCATTCGATTGCATTCCATTCCATTCCATTCCATTCCATTCCATTCCATTCCATTCCATTCCATTCCATTCCATTCCATTCCGTTCCACTCGGGTTGATTCCATTCTATTCCATTCCATTCCCTTCTATTCCATTCGATATCATTCGATTCCATTCCATCCCATTCCATTCCATTCCATTCCATTCCGTTCTTCTTGGGTTGATTCCATTCCATTCCATTTCATTCCATTCCATTCCATTCCATTTCTTTCGATTCCATTCGATTCCATTCCATTCCATTCCATTCCAATCCATTGCATTCCACTCAGTTTGATTCCATTCCATTCCATTCCATTCCATTCATATCCATTCCATTCCATTCCATTCAATTCCACTCGATTCCATTCCATTCCTTTCCATTCCATTCCAATCCATTCCATTCTACTCGGGTGGATTCCATTCCATTCCATTCGATTCCATTCCATTCCATTCCATTCCATTCCATTCCATTCCATTCCATTCCATTCGATTCCATTCCATTCCATTCCATGGCATTCCATTCCATTCCATTCCATTCCATTCCATTCCATTCCATTCCGTTCTAGTCGGGTTGATTCCATTCCATTCCATTGCATTCCATTCCATTCCATTCCATTCCATTCCATTGCATTCCATTCCATTCCATTCCATTCCATTCCATTCCATTCCATTCCATTCCATTCCATTCCATTCTATTCCATTCCATTCTACTCCATTGAATTCCATTCCATTCCATTCAATTTCATTCCATTCCATTCCTTTCCAATCCATTTAGTTCTACTCGGGTTGATTCCATTCCATTCCATTCCATTCCATTCCATTCCATTCCATTCCATTCCATTCCATTACTTTCCATTCCATTCCATTCCAATCCATTCCATTCTACTCGGGTTGACTCCATTCCATTCCATTCCACTCCATTCCATTCCGTTATATTCCATTCTATTCCATTCGATTCCGTTCGATTCCATTCCATTCCTTTCCATTCTATTCCATTCCATTCGATTCCATTCCATTCCATTCCATTCCATTCCATTCCATTCCATTCCATTCCAATCCATTCCATTCTACTCGGGTTGATTCCATTCCATTCCATTCCATTCCAATCCATTCCATTCCATTCCATTCCATTCCATTCCATTCCATTCCATTCCATTCCATTCCTTTCTATTCCATTCCATTCCATTCCATTCCATTCCATTCCATTCCATTCCATTCCATTCCATTCCGTTCTACTCGGGTTGATTCCACTCCATTCCATTCCCTTCCATTCCATTCCATTCCATTCCATTCCATTCCATTCCATTCCTTTCCATTCCAACCCATTCCTTTCTACTAGGGTTGATTCCATTCCATTCCATTCCATTCCATTCCATTCCATTCCATTCCATTCCATTTCATTCCAAACCGTTCCATTCTACTCGGGTTCATCATTCCATTCCATTCCATTCCATTCCATTCCACTCGGGTTCATTCCATTCCATTCCATTACATTCCATTCCATTCCATTCCATTCCATTCCATTCCGTTCTACTCAGGTTGATTTCCATTCCATTCCATTCCATTCCATTCCATTCCATTCCATTCCATTCCATTCCATTCCATTCCATTCCATTCTATTCCATTCCGTACTACTCGGCTAGAATCCATTGAGTTCCGTTCCGTTCCGTTCCGTCCCGACACGTCCCGTCCCGTCCCGTCCCGTCCAGTCCCGTCCCGTCCCGTCCCGTGCCATTGTACTCGGGTTGATTCCATTCCACTCCGTTCCGTTCCTTTCCGTTCCCTTCAATTCAGTTCCACGCGGGTTGATTCAATTCCATTCTATTCTATTCCATTCCATTCCATTCCATTCCATTCCATTCCATTCCATTCCATTCCATTTTACTCGGGTTGATTCCATGCCGTTCCGTTCCATTCTGTCCCATCCCGACGCGTCCCGTCCCGTCCCGTCCCATTCCGTTCCGTTCTGATCGGGTTGATTCCGTTCCATTCCCTTCCGTTCCTTTCCGTTCCATTCCATTCCGTTACACGCGGGTTGATTCAATTCCATTCTATTACATTGAATTCCATTCCATTCCATTCCATTCCATTCTACTCGGATTGATTGCATTCCATTCCATTCCATTCCAGTCCATTCCAATCCACTCCATTCTACTCGGGTTGATTCCATTCCATTCCATTCCATTCCATTCCATTCCATTCCATTCCATTCCATTGCGTTCCATTCGATTCGATTCCATTCCATTCCATTCCATTCCATTCCAATCCATTCCATTCCTCTTGGGTTCATTCCATTCCATTCCATTCCATTCCATTCCATTCGATTCCATTCGATTCCATTCCATTCCATTCCATACCATTCCATTCCATTTTGTTCTACTCGGGTTGATTCCACTCCATTCCATTCCATTCCATTCCATTCCATTCCATTCCATTCCATTCCATTCCATTCCATTCGATTCCATTCTATTCCATTCGATTCCATTCCATTCCATTTCATTTTATTCCAATCCATTCCATTCCATTCTATTCCATGGAATTCCATTCCATTCCATTACATTCCATTCCATTCCATTCCATTCCATTCCATTTCATTCCATTCCATTCCATTCCATTCCATTCCGTTCTACTCGGGTTGAATCCACTCCATTCCATTCCATTACATTCCATTCCATTCCATTCCATTCCATTCCATTCCACTCGGGTTGAGCATTCCATTCGATTCGATTCCATTCCATTCCATTCCATTCCATTCCATTCCATTCCACTCGGGCTCATTCCATTCCATTCCATTCCATTCCATTCCATTCCATTCCATTCCATTCCATTCCATTCCGTTCTACTCGGGTTGATTTCCATTCCATTCCATTCCATTCCATTCCATTCCATTCCATTCCATTCCATTCCATTCCATTCCATTCCATTCCATTCCATTCCATTCCATTCCATTCCATTCCATTCCATTCCTTTCCATTTATTCCATTCCGTTCTACTCGGGTTGATTCCATTGAGTTTGGTTCCGTTCCGTTCCGTCCCGTCCCGTCCCGTCCCGTCCCGTTCCGTTTTACTCGGGTTGATTCCTTTGCATTCCGTTCCGCTCGTTTCCATTCCGTTCCATTCCGTTCAACGCGGGTTGGTTCAATTCCATTCTATTCTATTCTATTCCTTTCCATTCCATTCCATTCTACTCGGGTTGATACTATGCCGTTCCATTCCGTTCCATTCCGTCCCATTCCGACCCGTCCCATCCCGTCCCGTCCCGTCCCATCCCGTTCCGTTCCACATGGGTTGATTCAATTCCTTTCGGTTACATTGAATTCCATTCCATTCCATTCTACTCGGATTGATTCCATTCCATTCCATTCCATTCCATTCCATTCCATTCCATTCCAATCCATTCCATTCTACTCAGGTTGATTCCATTCCATTCCATTCCATTCCATTCCATTCCATTCCATTCCATTCCATTCAGTTTCATTCCATTCCATTCCATTCCATTCCATTCCATTCCATTCCATTCCATTCCATTCCATTCCATTCGATTCCATTCCATTCCATTCCATTCCGTTCTACTCGGGTTGATTCCATTCTATTCCATTCCATTCCGTTCGATTCCATTCGATTCCATTCGATTCCGCTCCATTCCATTCCATTCCCTTCCATTCCATTCTATTCCATTGAATTCCATTCCATTGCATTCCATTCCATTCCATTCCATTCCATTCCATTCCGTTCTACTCTGATTGACTCCATTCCATTCCATTCGATTCCATTCCATTCCATTCCATTCCATTCCAATACATTCCATTCTACTCTGGTTGATTCCATTCCATTCCATTCCATTCCATTCCATTCCATTCCATTCGTCTCCATTCGATTCCATTCGATTCCATTCCATTCTATTCCATTGAATTCCATTCCATTCCATTCCATTCCATTCCATTCTATTCCATTCCATTCCATTCCATTCCGTTCTACTCGGGTTGATTCCATTCCATTCCATTCCATTCCATTCCACTCCATTCCATTCGATTCCATTCGATTCCATTCCATTCCATTCCATTCCATTCCAATCCATTCCATTCTACTCGGGTTGATTCCATTCCATTCCATTCCATTCCATTCCATTCCATTCCATTCCATTGAATTCCATTCGATTCCATTCGATTCCATTCCATTTGATTCCATTCGATATCATTCGATTCCATTCCATCCCATTCCATTCCATTCCATTCCATTCCGTTCTACTCGGGTTGATTCCATTCCATTCCATTTCATTCCATTCCATTCCATTCCATTCCATTTCATTCCATTCCATTCCATTCCATTCCATTCGATTCCATTCGATTCCATTCCATTCCATTCCATTCCAATCCATTCCATTCTACTCGGGTTGATTCCATTCCATTCCATTCCATTCCATTCCATTCCATTCCATTCCATTCCATTCCATTCCATTCCATTCGATTCCATTCCATTCCATTCCATGGCATTCCATTCCATTCCATTCCATTCCATTCCATTCCATTCTAGTCGGGTTGATTCCATTCCATTCCATTGCATTCCATTCCATTCCATTGCATTCCATTCCATTCCATTCCATTCCATTCCATTCCATTCCATTCCATTCCATTCCATTCCATTGCATTCCATTCGATTCCATTCGATTCCATTCCATTCCATTCCATTCCATTCCATTCCATTCCATTCCATTCCATTCCATTCCGTTCCACTCGGGTTGATTCCATTCTATTCCATTCCATTCCCTTCTATTCCATTCGATATCATTCGATTCCATTCCATCCCATTCCATTCCATTCCATTCCATTCCGTTCTTCTTGGGTTGATTCCATTCCATTCCATTTCATTCCATTCCATTCCATTCCATTTCTTTCGATTCCATTCGATTCCATTCCATTCCATTCCATTCCAATCCATTGCATTCTACTCAGTTTGATTCCATTCCATTCCATTCCATTCCATTCAATTCCATTCCATTCCATTCCATTCCATTCAATTCCACTCGATTCCATTCCATTCCTTTCCATTCCATTCCAATCCATTCCATTCTACTCGGGTGGATTCCATTCCATTCCATTCCATTCCATTCCATTCCATTCCATTCCATTCCATTCCCTTCCATTCGATTCCATTCCATTCCCTTCCATTCGATTCCATTCCATTCCATTCCATGGCATTCCATTCCATTCCATTCCATTCCATTCCATTCCGTTCTAGTCGGGTTGATTCCATTCCATTCCATTGCATTCCATTCCATTCCATTGCATTCCATTCCATTCCATTCCATTCCATTCCATTCCATTCCATTCCATTCTATTCCATTCCATTCTACTCCATTGAATTCCATTCCATTCCATTCCATTCCATTTCATTCCATTCCTTTCCAATCCATTCCATTCCGTTCCACTCGGGTTGATTCCATTCTATTCCATTCCATTCCCTTCTATTCCATTCGATATCATTCGATTCCATTCCATCCCATTCCATTCCATTCCATTCCATTCCGTTCTTCTTGGGTTGATTCCATTCCATTCCATTTCATTCCATTCCATTCCATTCCATTTCTTTCGATTCCATTCGATTCGATTCCATTCCATTCCATTCCAATCCATTGCATTCTACTCAGTTTGATTCCATTCCATTCCATTCCATTCCATTCAATTCCATTCCATTCCATTCCATTCAATTCCACTCGATTCCATTCCATTCCTTTCCATTCCATTCCAATCCATTCCATTCTACTCGGGTGGATTCCATTCCATTCCATTCCATTCCATTCCATTCCATTCCATTCCATTCCATTCCATTCAATTCCATTCCCTTCCATTCGATTCCATTCCATTCCATTCCATGGCATTCCATTCCATTCCATTCCATTCCATTCCATTCCGTTCTAGTCGGGTTGACTCCATTCCATTCCATTCCACTCCATTCCATTCCGTTATATTCCATTCTATTCCATTCGATTCCGTTCGGTTCCATTCCATTCCATTCCATTCGATTCCATTCCATTCCATTCCATTCCATTCCATTCCATTCCATTCCATTCCATTCCAATCCATTCCATTCTACTCGGGTTGATTCCATTCCATTCCATTCCATTCCAATCCATTCCATTCCATTCCATTCCATTCCATTCCATTCCATTCCATTCCATTCCATTCCATTCCATTCCATTCCATTCCATTCCATTCCATTCCATTCCATTTCATTCCAAACCGTTCCATTCTACTCGGGTTCATCATTCCATTCCATTCCATTCCACTCGGGTTCATTCCATTCCATTCCATTCCATTCCATTCCATTCCATTCCATTCCGTTCTACTCAGGTTGATTTCCATTCCATTCCATTCCATTCCATTCCATTCCATTCCATTCCATTCCATTACATTCCATTCCATTCCATTCTATTCCATTCCGTTCTACTCGGCTTGAATCCATTGAGTTCCGTTCCGTTCCGTTCCGTCCCGACACGTCCCGTCCCGTCCCGTCCCGTCCCGTCCCGTCCCGTCCCGTCCCGTGCCGTTGTACTCGGGTTGATTCCATTCCACTCCGTTCCGTTCCTTTCCGTTCCCTTCAATTCAGTTCCACGCGGGTTGATTCAATTCCATTCTATTCTATTCCATTCCATTCCATTCCATTCCATTCCATTCCATTCCATTCCATTTTACTCCGGTTGATTCCATGCCGTTCCGTTCCATTCTGTCCCATCCCGACGCGTCCCGTCCCGTCCCGTCCCATTCCGTTCCGTTCTGATCGGGTTGATTCCGTTCCATTCCCTTCCGTTCCTTTCCGTTCCATTCCATTCCGTTACACGCGGGTTGATTCAATTCCATTCTATTACATTGAATTCCATTCCATTCCATTCCATTCCATTCTACTCGGATTGATTGCATTCCATTCCATTCCATTCCAGTCCATTCCAATCCACTCCATTCTACTCGGGTTGATTCCATTCCATTCCATTCCATTCCATTCCATTCCATTCCATTCCATTCCATTCCATTCCATTCCATTCCATTGCGTTCCATTCGATTCGATTCCATTCCATTCCATTCCATTCCATTCCAATCCATTCCATTCTACTTGGGTTCATTCCATTCCATTCCATTCCATTCCATTCGATTCCATTCGATTCCATTCCATTCCAATCCATACCATTCCATTCCATTCTGTTCTACTCGGGTTGATTCCACTCCATTCCATTCCATTCCATTCCATTCTATTCCATTCCATTCCATTCGATTCCATTCTATTCCATTCGATTCCATTCCATTCCATTTCATTTTATTCCATTCCATTCCATTCCATTCTATTCCATTGAATTCCATTCCATTCCATTCCATTCCATTCCATTCCATTCCATTCCATTCCATTCCATTCCGTTCTAGTCGGGTTGATTCCATTCCATTCCATTGCATTCCATTCCATTCCATTGCATTCCATTCCATTCCATTCCATTCCATTCCATTCCATTCCATTCCATTCTATTCCATTCCATTCTACTCCATTGAATTCCATTCCATTCCATTCCATTCCATTCCATTCCATTCCTTTCCAATCCATTCCATTCCGTTCCACTCGGGTTGATTCCATTCTATTCCATTCCATTCCCTTCTATTCCATTCGATATCATTCGATTCCATTCCATCCCATTCCATTCCATTCCATTCCATTCCGTTCTTCTTGGGTTGATTCCATTCCATTCCATTTCATTCCATTCCATTCCATTCCATTTCTTTCGATTCCATTCGATTCGATTCCATTCCATTCCATTCCAATCCATTGCATTCTACTCAGTTTGATTCCATTCCATTCCATTCCATTCAATTCAATTCCATTCCATTCCATTCCATTCAATTCCACTCGATTCCATTCCATTCCTTTCCATTCCATTCCAATCCATTCCATTCTACTCGGGTGGATTCCATTCCATTCCATTCCATTCCATTCCATTCCATTCCATTCCATTCAATTCCATTCCCTTCCATTCGATTCCATTCCATTCCATTCCATGGCATTCCATTCCATTCCATTCCATTCCATTCCATTCCGTTCTAGTCGGGTTGACTCCATTCCATTCCATTCCACTCCATTCCATTCCGTTATATTCCATTCTATTCCATTCGATTCCGTTCGGTTCCATTCCATTCCATTCCATTCCATTCCATTCGATTCCATTCCATTCCATTCCATTCCATTCCATTCCATTCCATTCCATTCCATTCCATTCCATTCCAATCCATTCCATTCTACTCGGGTTGATTCCATTCCATTCCATTCCATTCCAATCCATTCCATTCCATTCCATTCCATTCCATTCCATTCCATTCCATTCCATTCCATTCCATTCCATTCCATTCCATTCGATTCCATTCCATTCCATTTCATTCCAAACCGTTCCATTCTACTCGGGTTCATCATTCCATTCCATTCCATTCCTCTCGGGTTCATTCCATTCCATTCCATTCCATTCCATTCCATTCCATTCCATTCCGTTCTACTCAGGTTGATTTCCATTCCATTCCATTCCATTCCATTCCATTCCATTCCATTCCATTCCATTACATTCCATTCCATTCCATTCTATTCCATTCCGTTCTACTCGGCTTGAATCCATTGAGTTCCGTTCCGTTCCGTTCCGTCCCGACACGTCCCGTCCCGTCCCGTCCCGTCCCGTCCCGTCCCGTCCCGTCCCGTCCCGTCCCGTGCCGTTGTACTCGGGTTGATTCCATTCCACTCCGTTCCGTTCCTTTCCGTTCCCTTCAATTCAGTTCCACGCGGGTTGATTCAATTCCATTCTATTCTATTCCATTCCATTCCATTCCATTCCATTCCATTCCATTCCATTCCATTTTACTCCGGTTGATTCCATGCCGTTCCGTTCCATTCTGTCCCATCCCGACGCGTCCCGTCCCGTCCCGTCCCATTCCGTTCCGTTCTGATCGGGTTGATTCCGTTCCATTCCCTTCCGTTCCTTTCCGTTCCATTCCATTCCGTTACACGCGGGTTGATTCAATTCCATTCTATTACATTGAATTCCATTCCATTCCATTCCATTCCATTCTACTCGGATTGATTGCATTCCATTCCATTCCATTCCAGTCCATTCCAATCCACTCCATTCTACTCGGGTTGATTCCATTCCATTCCATTCCATTCCATTCCATTCCATTCCATTCCATTCCATTCCATTCCATTCCATTGCGTTCCATTCGATTCGATTCCATTCCATTCCATTCCATTCCATTCCAATCCATTCCATTCTACTTGGGTTCATTCCATTCCATTCCATTCCATTCCATTCGATTCCATTCGATTCCATTCCATTCCAATCCATACCATTCCATTCCATTCTGTTCTACTCGGGTTGATTCCACTCCATTCCATTCCATTCCATTCCATTCTATTCCATTCCATTCCATTCGATTCCATTCTATTCCATTCGACTCCATTCCATTCCATTTCATTTTATTCCATTCCATTCCATTCCATTCTATTCCATTGAATTCCATTCCATTCCATTCCATTCCATTCCATTCCATTCCATTCCATTCCATTCCATTCCACTCCGTTCTACTCGGGTTGATTCCACTCCATTCCATTCCATTCCATTCCATTCCATTCCATTCCATTCCATTCCATTCCATTCCAATCGGGTTGAGCATTCCATTCGATTCCATTCCATTCCATTCCATTCCATTAGATTCCATTCCATTCCATTCCACTCGGGCTCATTCCATTCCATTCCATTCCATTCCATTCCATTCCATTCCATTCCATTCCATTCCATTCCATTCCATTCCATTCCATTCCATTCCGTTCTACTCGGGTTGATTTCCATTCCATTCCATTCCATTCCATTCCACTCCATTCCATTCCATTCCATTCCATTCCATTCCTTTCCATTTATTCCATTCCGTTCTACTCGGGTTGATTCCATTGAGTTTGGTTCCGTTCCGTTCCGTCCCGTCCCGTCCCGTCCCGTCCCGTTCCGTTTTACTCGGTTTGATTCCTTTGCATTCCGTTCCGCTCGTTTCCATTCCGTTCCATTCCGTTCCACGCGGGTTGGTTCAATTCCATTCTATTCTATTCTATTCCTTTCCATTCCATTCCATTCTACTCGGGTTGATTCTATGCCGTTCCATTCCGTTCCATTCCGTCCCATTCCGACCCGTCCCATCCCGTCCCGTCCCGTCCCATCCCGTTCCGTTCCACATGGGTTGATTCAATTCCTTTCGGTTACATTGAATTCCATTCCATTCCATTCTACTCGGATTGATTCCATTCCATTCCATTCCATTCCATTCCATTCCATTCCATTCCATTCCATTCCAATCCATTCCATTCTACTCGGGTTGATTCCATTCCATTCCATTCCATTCCATTCCATTCCATTCCATTCCATTCCATTCAGTTTCATTCCATTCCATTCCATTCCATTCCATTCCATTCCATTCCATTCCATTCGATTCCATTCCATTCCATTCCATTCCGTTCTACTCGGGTTGATTCCATTCTATTCCATTCCATTCCGTTCGATTCCATTCGATTCCATTCGATTCCATTCCATTCCATTCCATTCCCTTCCATTCCATTCTATTCCATTGAATTCCATTCCATTGCATTCCATTCCATTCCATTCCATTCCATTCCATTCCATTCCATTCCATTCCATTCCGTTCTACTCTGATTGACTCCATTCCATTCCATTCGATTCCATTCCATTCCATTCCATTCCATTCCATTCCAATACATTCCATTCTACTCTGGTTGATTCCATTCCATTCCATTCCATTCCATTCCATTCCATTCCATTCCATTCCATTCCATTCGTCTCCATTCGATTCCATTCGATTCCATTCCATTCTATTCCATTGAATTCCATTCCATTCCATTCCATTCCATTCCATTCTATTCCATTCCATTCCATTCCATTCCGTTCTACTCGGGTTGATTCCATTCCATTCCATTCCATTCGATATCATTCGATTCCATTCCATCCCATTCCATTCCATTCCATTCCATTCCGTTCTACTCGGGTTGATTCCATTCCATTCAATTTCATTCCATTCCATTCCATTTCATTCCATTCCATTCCATTCCATTCCATTCCGTTCCATTCGATTCCATTCCATTCCATTCCATTCCAATCCATTCCATTCTACTCGGGTTGATTCCATTCCATTCCATTCCATTCCATTCCATTCCATTCCATTCCATTCCATTCCATTCGATTCCACTCGATTCCATTCCATTCTTTCCATTCCATTCCAATCCATTCCATTCTAATTGGGTGGATTTCATTCCATTCCATTCCATTCCATTCCATTCCATTCCATTCCATTCCATTCCATTTGATTCCATTCCATTCCATTCCATTCCATTCCATTCCATTTCATTCCATTCCTTTCCATTCCAATCCGTTCTAGTCGGGTTGATTCCATTCTATTCCATTCCATTCCATTCCATTCCATTCCATTCCATTCCATTCCATTCTATTCCATTCCATTCTACTCCATTGAATTCCATTCCATTCCATTCTATTCCATTCCATTCCATTCCTTTCCATTCCATTTAGTTCTACTCTGGTTGATTCCATTCCATTCCATTCCATTCCATTCCATTCCATTCCATTCCATTCCATTCCATTCCATTCCATTCCATTCCATTCCATTCCATTCCATTCCATTCCATTCCAATCCATTCCATTCTGCACGGGTTGATTATATTCCATTCCATTCCATTCCATTCCATTCCATTCCATTCCATTCCATTCCTTTTGATTCCATTCCATTCCATTAAATTCCATTCCATTCCATTCCATTCCATTCCATTCCATTCCATTCCATTCCGTTCTACTCGGGTTGATTCCACTCCATTCCATTCCATTCCATTCCATTCCATTCCATTCCATTCCATTCGATTCCATTCCATTCTATTCCATTCCATTCCATTCTATTCCATTCCACTCTACTCCATTGAATTCCATTCCGTTCCATTCAATTCGATTCCATTCCATTCCTTTCCATTCCATTTAGTTCTACTCGGGTTGATTCCATTCCAGTCCATTCCATTCCATTCCATTCCATTACTTTCCATTCCATTCCATTCCAATCCATTCCATTCTACTCGGGTTGACTCCATTCCATTCCATTCCATTCCATTATATTGCATTCTATTCCATTCGATTCCGTTTGATTCCATTCCATTCCATTCCATTCCATTCCATTCCATTCCATTCCATTCCATTCCATTCCATTCGATTCCATTCCATTCCATTCCATTCCATTCCATTCCATTCCATTCCATTCCATTCCAATCCATTCCATTCTACTCGGGTTGATTCCATTCCATTCCATTCCATTCCATCCCATTCCATTCCTTTCTATTCCATTCCATTCCATTCCATTCCATTCCATTCCATTCCATTCCATTCCATTCCATTCCATTCCATTCCATTCCATTCCATTCCGTTCTAATCGGTTTGATTCCACTCCATTCCATTCCATTCCATTCCATTCCATTCCATTCCATTCCATTCCAATTCTTTCGTTTCCATTCCAACCAATTCCGTTCTACTCGGATTGATTCCATTCCATTCCATTCCATTCCATTCAATTCCATTCCATTCCATTCGATTCCATTCGATTCCATTCCATTCCATTCCATTCCATCCCATTTCATTCCAAACCATTCCATTCTACTCGGGTTCATCATTCCATTCCATTCCATTCCATTCCATTCCACTCGGGTTCTTTCCATTCCATTCCATTCCATTCCATTCCATTCCATTCCATTCCATTCCATTCCGTTCTACTCAGGTTGATTTCCATTCCATTCCATTCCATTCCATTCCATTCCATTCCATTCCATTCCATTCCATTCCATTCCATTCTGTTCCATTCCACTCCATTCCATTCTACTCGTGTTGATTCCATGCCGTTCCGTTCCGTTCCATTCCGTCCCGTCCCGACGCGTCCCGTCCCGTTCCGTCCCGTCAAATTCCGTTCCTTTCTGATCGGGTTGATTCCGTTCCATTCCGTTCCGTTCCTTTCCGTTCCATTCCATTCCGTTACTCGCGGGTTGATTCAATTCCATTCTATTACATTGAATTCCATTCCATACCATTCCATTCCATTCTACTCGGATTGATTGAATTCCATTCCATTCCATTCCAGTCCATTCCAATCCATTCCATTCTACTCGAGTTGATTCCATTCCATTCCATTCCATTCCATTCCATTCCATTCCATTCCATTGCGTTCCATTCGATTCGATTCCATTCCATTCCATTCCATTCCATTCCAATCCATTCCATTCTACTTGGGTTGATTCCATTCCATTCCATTCCATTCCATTCCATTCCATTCCATTCCATTCCATTCCATTCCATTCCATTCCATTCCATTCCATTCCATTCCATTCCATTCCATTCCACTCCATTCTGTTCTACTCGGGTTGATTCCACTCCATTCCATTCCATTCCATTCCATTCTATTCCATTCCATTCCATTCGATTCCATTCCATTCCATTTCATTTTATTCCATTCCATTCCATTCCATTCTATTCCATTGAATTCCATTCCATTCTATTCCATTCCATTCCATTCAGTTTCATTCCATTCCATTCCATTCCATTCCATTCCATTCCATTCCATTCCATTCCATTCCATTCCATTCCGTTCTACTCGGGTTAATTCCATTCTATTCCATTCCATTCCATTCCATTCCATTCCATTCCATTCCATTCCATTCCATTCCATTCTATTCCATTGAATTCCATTCCATTCCATTCCATTCCATTCCATTGAATTCCATTCCATTCCGTTCTACTCTGATTGACTCCATTCCATTCCATTCCATTCCATTCCATTCCATTCCATTCCATTCCATTCCATTTCATTCCATTCCATTCCATTCCATTCCATTTCATTCCATTCCATTCCATTCCAATACATTCCATTCTACTCTGGTTGATTCCATTCCATTCCATTCCATTCCATTCCATTCCATTCCATTCGTCTCCATTCGATTCCATTCGATTCCATTCCATTCTATTCCATTGAATTCCATTCCATTCCATTCCATTCCATTCCATTCCATTCCATTCCATTCCATTCCATTCCATTCCATTCCATTCCATTCCGTTCTACTCGGGTTGATTCCATTCCATTCCATTCCATTCCATTCCATTCCATTCCACTCCATTCCATTCGATTCCATTCGATTCCATTCCATTCCATTCCATTCCATTCCAATCCATTCCATTCTACTCGGGTTGATGCCATTCCATTCCATTCCATTCCATTCCATTCCATTCCATTCCATTCCATTGCATTCCATTCGATTCCATTCGATTCCATTCCATTCGATTCCATTCGAGATCATTCGATTCCATTCCATCCCATTCCAATCCATTCCATTCCATTCCGTTCTACTCGGGTTGATTCCATTCCATTCCATTTCATTCCATTCCATTCCATTCCATTCCATTCGATTCCATTCGATTCCATTCCATTCCATTCCATTCCAATCCATTCCATTCTACTCGGGTTGATTCCATTCCATTCCAATCCATTCCATTCCATTCCATTCCATTCCATTCCATTCCATTCCATTCCATTCGATTCCACTCTATTCCATTCCATTCTTTCCATTCCATTCCAATCCATTCCATTCTACTCGGGTGGATTCCATTCCGTTCCATTCCATTCCATTCCATTCCATTCCATTCCATTCCATTCCACTCCATTCGATTCCATTCCATTCCATTCCATTCCATTCCATTCCATTCCATTCCATTCCATTCCATTCCATTCCATTCCGTTCTAGTCGGGTTGATTCCATTCTATTCCATTCCATTCCATTCCATTCCACTCCATTCCATTCCTTTCCATTCCATTCTATTCCATTCCATTCTACTCCATTGAATTTCATTCCATTCCATTCTATTCCATTCCATTCCATTCCTTTCCATTCCATTTAGTTCTACTCGGGTTGATTCCATTCCATTCCATTCCATTCCATTCCATTCCATTCCATTCCATTCCATTCCATTCCATTACTTTCCATTCCATTCCATTCCAATCCATTCCATTCTACTCGGGTTGACTCCATTCCATTCCATTCCATTCCATTCCATTCCATTCCATTATAATCCATTCCATTCCATTCGATTCCGTTCGATTCCATTCCATTCCATTCCATTCCATTCCATTCCATTCCATTCGATTCCATTCGATTCCATTCGATTCCATTCCATTCCATTCCATTCCAATCCATTCCATTCTACTCGGGTTGATTCCATTCCATTCCATTCCATTCCATTCCTTTCCATTCCATTCCATTCCATTCCATTCCATTCTATTCCTTTCGATTCCATTCCATTCCATTAAATTCCATTCCATTCCATTCCATTCCATTCCATTCCATTCCATTCCATTCCATTCCATTCCGTTCTACTCTGGTTGATTCCACTCCATTCCATTCCATTCCATTCCATTCCATACCATTCCATTCGATTCCATTCCATTCCATTCCATTCCACTCGGGTTCTTTCCATTCCATTCCATTCCATTCCATTCCATTCCATTCCATTCCATTCCGTTCTACTCAGGTTGATTTCCATTCCATTCCATTCCATTCCATTCCATTCCATTCCATTCCTTTCCATTCCATTCCATTCCGTTCCATTCCACTCCATTCCATTCTACTCGTGTTGATTCCATGCCGTTCCGTTCCGTTCCATTCCGTCCCATCCCGACGCGTCCCGTCCCGTTCCGTCCCGTCAAATTCCGTTCCTTTCTGATCGGGTTGATTCCGTTCCATTCCGTTCCGTTCCTTTCCGTTCCATTCCATTCCGTTACACGCGGGTTGATTCAATTCCATTCTATTACATTGAATTCCATTCCATACCATTCCATTCCATTCTACTCGGATTGATTGAATTCCATTCCATTCCATTCCAGTCCATTCCAATCCATTCCATTCTACTCGGGTTGATTCCATTCCATTCCATTCCATTCCATTCCATTCCATTCCATTCCATTGCGTTCCATTCGATTCGATTCCATTCCATTCCATTCCATTCCATTCCAATCCATTCCATTCTACTTGGTTTGATTCCATTCCATTCCATTCCATTCCATTCCATTCGATTCCATTCCATTCGATTCCATTCCATTCCATTCCATTCCATTCCATTCCATTCCATTCCATTCCATTCTGTTCTACTCGGGTTGATTCCACTCCATTCCATTCCATTCTATTCCATTCCATTCCATTCGATTCCATTCCATTCCATTTCATTTTATTCCATTCCATTCCATTCCATTCTATTCCATTGAATTCCATTCCATTCTATTCCATTCCATTCCATTCAGTTTCATTCCATTCCATTCCATTCCATTCCATTCCATTCCATTCCATTCGATTCCATTCCATTCCATTCCATTCCATTCCATTCCATTCCATTCCATTCCATTCCGTTCTACTCGGGTTAATTCCATTCTATTCCATTCCATTCCATTCCATTCCATTCCATTAAATTCCATTCCATTCCATTCCCTTCCATTCCATTCTATTCCATTGAATTCCATTCCATTCCATTCCATTCCATTCCATTGAATTCCATTCCATTCCGTTCTACTCTGATTGACTCCATTCCATTCCATTCCATTCCATTCCATTCCATTCCATTCCATTCCATTCCATTCCATTCCATTCCATTTCATTCCATTCCATTCCATTCCAATACATTCCATTCTACTCTGGTTGATTCCATTCCATTCCATTCCATTCCATTCCATTCCATTCCATTCCATTCGTCTCCATTCGATTCCATTCGATTCCATTCCATTCTATTCCATTGAATTCCATTCCATTTCATTCCATTCCATTCCATTCCATTCCATTCCATTCCATTCCATTCCATTCCATTCCATTCCATTCCATTCCATTCCGTTCTACTCGGGTTGATTCCATTCCATTCCATTCCATTCCATTCCATTCCATTCCACTCCATTCCATTCGATTCCATTCGATTCCATTCCATTCCATTCCATTCCATTCCAATCCATTCCATTCTACTCGGGTTGATGCCATTCCATTCCATTCCATTCCATTCCATTCCATTCCATTCCATTCCATTGCATTCCATTCGATTCCATTCGATTCCATTCCATTCGATTCCATTCGAGATCATTCGATTCCATTCCATCCCATTCCAATCCATTCCATTCCATTCCGTTCTACTCGGGTTGATTCCATTCCATTCCATTTCATTCCATTCCATTCCATTCCATTCCATTCGATTCCATTCGATTCCATTCCATTCCATTCCATTCCAATCCATTCCATTCTACTCGGGTTGATTCCATTCCATTCCATTCCATTCCATTCCATTCCATTCCATTCCATTCCATTCCATTCCATTCCATTCCATTCGATTCCACTCTATTCCATTCCATTCTTTCCATTCCATTCCAATCCATTCCATTCTACTCGGGTGGATTCCATTCCGTTCCATTCCATTCCATTCCATTCCACTCCATTCCATTCCATTCCATTCCACTCCATTCGATTCCATTCCATTCCATTCCATTCCATTCCATTCCATTCCATTCCATTCCATTCCATTCCATTCCATTCCGTTCTAGTCGGGTTGATTCCATTCTATTCCATTCCATTCCATTCCATTCCACTCCATTCCATTCCTTTCCATTCCATTCTATTCCATTCCATTCTACTCCATTGAATTTCATTCCATTCCATTCTATTCCATTCCATTCCATTCCTTTCCATTCCATTTAGTTCTACTCGTGTTGATTCCATTCCATTCCATTCCATTCCATTCCATTCCATTCCATTCCATTCCATTCCATTCCATTACTTTCCATTCCATTCCATTCCAATCCATTCCATTCTACTCGGGTTGACTCCATTCCATTCCATTCCATTCCATTCCATTCCATTCCATTATAATCCATTCCATTCCATTCGATTCCATTCGATTCCATTCCATTCCATTCCATTCCATTCCATTCGATTCCACTCTATTCCATTCCATTCTTTCCATTCCATTCCAATCCATTCCATTCTACTCGGGTGGATTCCATTCCGTTCCATTCCATTCCATTCCATTCCATTCCATTCCATTCCATTCCACTCCATTCAATTCCATTCCATTCCATTCCATTCCATTCCATTCCATTCCATTCCATTCCATTCCGTTCTAGTCGGGTTGATTCCATTCTATTCCATTCCATTCCATTCCATTCCACTCCATTCCATTCCTTTCCTTTCCATTCTATTCCATTCCATTCTACTCCATTGAATTCCATTCCATTCCATTCTATTCCATTCCATTCCATTCCTTTCCATTCCATTTAGTTCTACTCGGGTTGATTCCATTCCATTCCATTCCATTCCATTCCATTCCATTCCATTCCATTCCATTACTTTCCATTCCATTCCATTCCAATCCATTCCATTCTACTCGGGTTGACTCCATTCCATTCCATTCCATTCCATTCCATTCCATTCCATTATAATCCATTCCATTCCATTCGATTCCGTTCGATTCCATTCCATTCCATTCCATTCCATTCCATTCAATTCCATTCGATTCCATTCGATTCCATTCCATTCCATTCCATTCCAATCCATTCCATTCTACTCGGGTTGATTCCATTCCATTCCATTCCATTCCTTTCCATTCCATTCCATTCCATTCCATTCCATTCCATTCTATTCCTTTCGATTCCATTCCATTCCATTAAATTCCATTCCATTCCATTCCATTCCATTCCATTCCATTCCATTCCATTCCATTCCATTCCGTTCTACTCGGGTTGATTCCACTCCATTCCATTCCATTCCACTCCATTCCATACCATTCCATTCGATTCCATTCCATTCCATTCCATTCCATTCCATTCCATTCCATTCCATTCCATTCCATTCCGTTCTAGTCGGGTTGATTCCATTCTATTCCATTCCATTCCATTCCATTCGATTCCATTCCATTCCATTCCATTCTATTCCATTCCATTCTACTCCATTGAATTCCATTCCATTCCATTCCATTCCTTTCCATTCCATCCCTTTCCATTCCATTTAGTTCTACTCGGGGTGATTCCATTCCATTCCATTCCATTCCATTCCATTCCATTCCATTCAATTCCATTCCATTCCGTTACTTTCCATTCCATTCCATTCCAATCCATTCCATTCTACTCGGGTTGACTCCATTCCATTCCATTCCTTTCCATTCCATTATATTCCATTCTATTCCATTCGATTCCGTTCGATTCCATTCCATTCCATTCCATTCCATTCCATTGCATTCCATTCCATTCCATTCCATTCCATTCCGTTCTACTCGGGTTGATTCCATTCCATTCCTTTCCATTCCATTCCATTCCATTCCATTCCATTCCATTCCATTCCATTCCATTCCATTCCCTTCCATTCCATTCCATTCCAATCCATTCCATTCTACTCGGGTTGATTCCATTCCATTCCATTGCATTCGACTCCACTCGATTCCATTCGATTCCATTCCATTCCATTCCGTTCCATTCCATTCCATTCCATTCCATTCTATTCCATTGAATTCCATTCCATTCCATTCCATTCCATTCCATTCCATTCCATTCCATTCCATTCCATTCCATTCCATTCCATTCCATTCCGTTCTACTCGGGTTGATTCCATTCCATTCCATTCCTTTCCATTCCATTCCATTCCATTCCATTCCATTCCAATCTATTCCATTCTATTCAATTCGATTCCATTCGATTCCATTCAATTCCATTCAATTCCATTCCATTCCATTCCAATCCATTCCATTCTACTCGGGTTGATTCCATTCCATTCCATTCCATTCCATTCCATTCCATTCCATTCCATTCCATTCCATTCCATTCGATTCCATTCGATTCCATTCCATTCCATTCCATTCCATTCCATTCCATTCCATTCCAATCTATTCCATTCGATTCCATTCCATTCCATTCCATTCCATTCCATTCCATTCCATTCCAATCCATTCCATTCTACTCGTGTTGATTCCCTTCCATTCCATTCCACTCCATTCCATTCCATTCCATTCCATTCCATTCCATTCCATTCCATTCCATTCCATTCCATTCCGTTCTACTCGGGTTGATTCCATTCTATTCCATTACATTCCATTCGATTCCATTCGATTCCATTCGATTTCTTTCCATTCCATTCCATTCCATTCCATTCCATTCCATTCTATTCCATTCCATTCCATTCCATTCCATTCCATTCCATTCCATTCCATTCCAATCCATTCCCTTCCGTTCTATTCGGGTTGATTCCATTCCATTCCATTCCATTCCATTCCATTCCATTCCATTGCATTCCATTCGATTCCATTCGATTCCATTCCATTCCATTCCATTCCATTCCATTCCATTCTATTCCATTCCATTCCATTCTGTTCCATTCTATTCCATTCCATTCCATTCCGTTCCACTCGGGTTGATTCCATTCTATTCCATTCCATTCCATTCGATTCCATTCGATATCATTCGATTCAATTCCATTCCATTCCATTCCATTCCATTCCATTCCATTCTATTCCATTCCATTCCATTCCATTCCATTCCATTCTATTCCATTCCATTCCATTCCGTTCTACTCGGGTTGATTCCATTCCATTCCATTTCATTCCATTCCATTCCATTCCATTCCATTCCATTCCATTCGATTCCATTCCATTCCATTCCATTCCAATCCATTCCATTCTACTCGGGTTGATTCCATTCCATTCCATTCCATTCCATTCCATTCCATTCCATTCCATTCGATTCCACTCGATTCCATTCCATTCCATTCCATTCCATTCCAATCCATTCCATTCTACTCGGGTGGATTCCATTCCATTCCATTCTTTTCCATTCCATTCCATTCCATTCCATTACATTACATTCCATTCGGTTCCATTCCATTCCATTCCATTCCATTCCATTCCATTCCATTCCATTCCGTTCTAATCGGGTTGATTCCATTCTATTCCATTCCATTCAATTCCATTCCATTCAATTCCATTCCATTCCATTCCATTCCATTCCATTCTATTCCATTCCATTCTACTCCATTGAATTCCATTCCATTCCATTCTATTCCATTCCATTCCATTCCTTTCCATTCCATTTAGTTCTACTCGGGTTGATTCCATTCCATTCCATTCCATTCCTTTCCATTCCATTCCAATCCATTCCATTCCATTACTTTCCATTCCATTCTATTCCAATCCATTCCATTCTACTCGGGTTGACTCCATTCCATTCCATTCCATTACATTACATTCCATTATATTCCATTCCATTCCATTCGATTCCGTTCGATTCCATTCCATTCCATTCCATTCCATTCCATTCCATTCGATTCCATTCCATTCCATTCGATTCCATTCCATTCCATTCCATTCCATTCCATTCCATTCCATTCCAATCCATTCCATTCTACTCGGGTTGATTCCATTCCATTCCATTCCATTCCATTCCATTCCATTCCATTCCATTCCTTTCGATTCCATTCCTTTCCATTCCATTCCATTCCATTCCATTCCATTCCATTCCATTCCGTTCTACTCGGGTTGATTCCACTCCATTCCATTCCATTCCATTCCATTCCATTCCATTCCATTCCATTCCATTCCATTCCATACCATTCCATTCCATTCCATTCCATTCCATTCCATTCCATTCCATTCCATTCGATTCCATTCCATTCCATTCCATTCCAAACCATTCCATTCTACTCGGGTTCATCATTCCATTCCATTCCATTCCATTCCATTCCACTCGGGTGCATTCCATTCCATTCCATTCCATTCCATTCCATTCCATTCCATTCCGTTCTGCTCAGGTTGATTTCCATTCCATTCCATTCCATTCCATTCCATTCCATTCCATTCCATTCCATTCCATTCCATTCCATTCCATTCCGTTCTACTCGGCTTGAATCCATTGAGTTCCGTTCCGTTCCGTTCCGTCCCGACACGTCCCGTCCCGTCCCGTCCCGTCCCGTCCCGTCCCGTGCCGTTTTACTCGGGTTGATTCCTTTCCATTCCGTTCCGCTCGTTTCCGTTACGTTCCATTCCGTTCCACGCGGGTTGGTTCAATTCCATTCTATTCTATTCTATTCCTTTCCCTTCCATTCCATTCCATTCCATTCCGTTCTACTCGGGTTGATTCCATTCCATTCCATTCCATTCCATTCCATTCCATTCCATTGCGTTCCATTCGATTCGATTCCATTCCATTCCTTTCCATTCCATTCCATTCCATTCCATTCCTTTTGATTCCATTCCATTCCATTAAATTCCATTCCATTCCATTCCATTCCATTCCATTCCATTCCATTCCATTCCGTTCTACTCGGGTTGATTCCACTCCATTCCATTCCATTCCATTCCATTCCATTCCATTCCATTCCATTCGATTCCATTCCATTCCATTCCATTCCATTCCATTCTATTCCATTCCACTCTACTCCATTGAATTCCATTCCGTTCCATTCAATTCCATTCCATTCCATTCCTTTCCATTCCATTTAGTTCTACTCGGGTTGATTCCATTCCAGTCCATTCCATTCCATTCCATTCCATTACTTTCCATTCCATTCCATTCCAATCCATTCCATTCTACTCGGGTTGACTCCATTCCATTCCATTCCATTCCATTATATTGCATTCTATTCCATTCGATTCCGTTTGATTCCATTCCATTCCATTCCATTCCATTCCATTCCATTCCATTCCATTCCATTCCATTCCATTCCATTCGATTCCATTCCATTCCATTCCATTCCATTCCATTCCATTCCATTCCATTCCATTCCAATCCATTCCATTCTACTCGGGTTGATTCCATTCCATTCCATTCCATTCCATCCCATTCCATTCCTTTCCATTCCATTCCATTCCATTCCATTCCATTCCATTCCATTCCATTCCATTCCATTCCATTCCATTCCATTCCATTCCATTCCATTCCGTTCTAATCGGTTTGATTCCACTCCATTCCATTCCATTCCATTCCATTCCATTCCATTCCATTCCATTCCATTCCAATTCTTTCGTTTCCATTCCAACCAATTCCGTTCTACTCGGATTGATTCCATTCCATTCCATTCCATTCCATTCAATTCCATTCCATTCCATTCGATTCCATTCGATTCCATTCCATTCCATTCCATTCCATCCCATTTCATTCCAAACCATTCCATTCTACTCGGGTTCATCATTCCATTCCATTCCATTCCATTCCATTCCACTCGGGTTCTTTCCATTCCATTCCATTCCATTCCATTCCATTCCATTCCATTCCATTCCGTTCTACTCAGGTTGATTTCCATTCCATTCCATTCCATTCCATTCCATTCCATTCCATTCCATTCCATTCCATTCCATTCTGTTCCATTCCACTCCATTCCATTCTACTCGTGTTGATTCCATGCCGTTCCGTTCCGTTCCATTCCGTCCCGTCCCGACGCGTCCCGTCCCGTTCCGTCCCGTCAAATTCCGTTCCTTTCTGATCGGGTTGATTCCGTTCCATTCCGTTCCGTTCCTTTCCGTTCCATTCCATTCCGTTACTCGCGGGTTGATTCAATTCCATTCTATTACATTGAATTCCATTCCATACCATTCCATTCCATTCTACTCGGATTGATTGAATTCCATTCCATTCCATTCCAGTCCATTCCAATCCATTCCATTCTACTCGGGTTGATTCCATTCCATTCCATTCCATTCCATTCCATTCCATTCCATTCCATTGCGTTCCATTCGATTCGATTCCATTCCATTCCATTCCATTCCATTCCAATCCATTCCATTCTACTTGGGTTGATTCCATTCCATTCCATTCCATTCCATTCCATTCCATTCCATTCCATTCCATTCCATTCCATTCCATTCCATTCCATTCCATTCCACTCCATTCTGTTCTACTCGGGTTGATTCCACTCCATTCCATTCCATTCCATTCCATTCTATTCCATTCCATTCCATTCGATTCCATTCCATTCCATTTCATTTTATTCCATTCCATTCCATTCCATTCTATTCCATTGAATTCCATTCCATTCTATTCCATTCCATTCCATTCAGTTTCATTCCATTCCATTCCATTCCATTCCATTCCATTCCATTCCATTCCATTCCATTCCATTCCATTCTATTCCATTGAATTCCATTCCATTCCATTCCATTCCATTCCATTGAATTCCATTCCATTCCGTTCTACTCTGATTGACTCCATTCCATTCCATTCCATTCCATTCCATTCCATTCCATTCCATTCCATTCCATTTCATTCCATTCCATTCCATTCCATTCCATTTCATTCCATTCCATTCCATTCCAATACATTCCATTCTACTCTGGTTGATTCCATTCCATTCCATTCCATTCCATTCCATTCCATTCCATTCGTCTCCATTCGATTCCATTCGATTCCATTCCATTCTATTCCATTGAATTCCATTCCATTCCATTCCATTCCATTCCATTCCATTCCATTCCATTCCATTCCATTCCATTCCATTCCATTCCATTCCGTTCTACTCGGGTTGATTCCATTCCATTCCATTCCATTCCATTCCATTCCATTCCACTCCATTCCATTCGATTCCATTCGATTCCATTCCATTCCATTCCATTCCATTCCAATCCATTCCATTCTACTCGGGTTGATGCCATTCCATTCCATTCCATTCCATTCCATTCCATTCCATTCCATTCCATTGCATTCCATTCGATTCCATTCGATTCCATTCCATTCGATTCCATTCGAGATCATTCGATTCCATTCCATCCCATTCCAATCCATTCCATTCCATTCCGTTCTACTCGGGTTGATTCCATTCCATTCCATTTCATTCCATTCCATTCCATTCCATTCCATTCGATTCCATTCGATTCCATTCCATTCCATTCCATTCCAATCCATTCCATTCTACTCGGGTTGATTCCATTCCATTCCAATCCATTCCATTCCATTCCATTCCATTCCATTCCATTCCATTCCATTCCATTCGATTCCACTCTATTCCATTCCATTCTTTCCATTCCATTCCAATCCATTCCATTCTACTCGGGTGGATTCCATTCCGTTCCATTCCATTCCATTCCATTCCATTCCATTCCATTCCATTCCACTCCATTCGATTCCATTCCATTCCATTCCATTCCATTCCATTCCATTCCATTCCATTCCATTCCATTCCATTCCATTCCATTCCGTTCTAGTCGGGTTGATTCCATTCTATTCCATTCCATTCCATTCCATTCCACTCCATTCCATTCCTTTCCATTCCATTCTATTCCATTCCATTCTACTCCATTGAATTTCATTCCATTCCATTCTATTCCATTCCATTCCATTCCTTTCCATTCCATTTAGTTCTACTCGGGTTGATTCCATTCCATTCCATTCCATTCCATTCCATTCCATTCCATTCCATTCCATTCCATTCCATTACTTTCCATTCCATTCCATTCCAATCCATTCCATTCTACTCGGGTTGACTCCATTCCATTCCATTCCATTCCATTCCATTCCATTCCATTATAATCCATTCCATTCCATTCGATTCCGTTCGATTCCATTCCATTCCATTCCATTCCATTCCATTCCATTCCATTCCATTCGATTCCATTCGATTCCATTCGATTCCATTCCATTCCATTCCATTCCAATCCATTCCATTCTACTCGGGTTGATTCCATTCCATTCCATTCCATTCCATTCCTTTCCATTCCATTCCATTCCATTCCATTCCATTCTATTCCTTTCGATTCCATTCCATTCCATTAAATTCCATTCCATTCCATTCCATTCCATTCCATTCCATTCCATTCCATTCCATTCCATTCCGTTCTACTCTGGTTGATTCCACTCCATTCCATTCCATTCCATTCCATTCCATACCATTCCATTCGATTCCATTCCATTCCATTCCATTCCACTCGGGTTCTTTCCATTCCATTCCATTCCATTCCATTCCATTCCATTCCATTCCATTCCATTCCGTTCTACTCAGGTTGATTTCCATTCCATTCCATTCCATTCCATTCCATTCCATTCCATTCCTTTCCATTCCATTCCATTCCGTTCCATTCCACTCCATTCCATTCTACTCGTGTTGATTCCATGCCGTTCCGTTCCGTTCCATTCCGTCCCATCCCGACGCGTCCCGTCCCGTTCCGTCCCGTCAAATTCCGTTCCTTTCTGATCGGGTTGATTCCGTTCCATTCCGTTCCGTTCCTTTCCGTTCCATTCCATTCCGTTACACGCGGGTTGATTCAATTCCATTCTATTACATTGAATTCCATTCCATACCATTCCATTCCATTCTACTCGGATTGATTGAATTCCATTCCATTCCATTCCAGTCCATTCCAATCCATTCCATTCTACTCGGGTTGATTCCATTCCATTCCATTCCATTCCATTCCATTCCATTCCATTCCATTGCGTTCCATTCGATTCGATTCCATTCCATTCCATTCCATTCCATTCCAATCCATTCCATTCTACTTGGTTTGATTCCATTCCATTCCATTCCATTCCATTCCATTCGATTCCATTCCATTCGATTCCATTCCATTCCATTCCATTCCATTCCATTCCATTCCATTCCATTCCATTCTGTTCTACTCGGGTTGATTCCACTCCATTCCATTCCATTCTATTCCATTCCATTCCATTCGATTCCATTCCATTCCATTTCATTTTATTCCATTCCATTCCATTCCATTCTATTCCATTGAATTCCATTCCATTCTATTCCATTCCATTCCATTCAGTTTCATTCCATTCCATTCCATTCCATTCCATTCCATTCCATTCCATTCGATTCCATTCCATTCCATTCCATTCCATTCCATTCCATTCCATTCCATTCCATTCCGTTCTACTCGGGTTAATTCCATTCTATTCCATTCCATTCCATTCCATTCCATTCCATTAAATTCCATTCCATTCCATTCCCTTCCATTCCATTCTATTCCATTGAATTCCATTCCATTCCATTCCATTCCATTCCATTGAATTCCATTCCATTCCGTTCTACTCTGATTGACTCCATTCCATTCCATTCCATTCCATTCCATTCCATTCCATTCCATTCCATTCCATTCCATTCCATTTCATTCCATTCCATTCCATTCCAATACATTCCATTCTACTCTGGTTGATTCCATTCCATTCCATTCCATTCCATTCCATTCCATTCCATTCCATTCGTCTCCATTCGATTCCATTCGATTCCATTCCATTCTATTCCATTGAATTCCATTCCATTCCATTCCATTCCATTCCATTCCATTCCATTCCATTCCATTCCATTCCATTCCATTCCATTCCATTCCATTCCATTCCATTCCATTCCGTTCTACTCGGGTTGATTCCATTCCATTCCATTCCATTCCATTCCATTCCATTCCACTCCATTCCATTCGATTCCATTCGATTCCATTCCATTCCATTCCATTCCATTCCAATCCATTCCATTCTACTCGGGTTGATGCCATTCCATTCCATTCCATTCCATTCCATTCCATTCCATTCCATTCCATTGCATTCCATTCGATTCCATTCGATTCCATTCCATTCGATTCCATTCGAGATCATTCGATTCCATTCCATCCCATTCCAATCCATTCCATTCCATTCCGTTCTACTCGGGTTGATTCCATTCCATTCCATTTCATTCCATTCCATTCCATTCCATTCCATTCGATTCCATTCGATTCCATTCCATTCCATTCCATTCCAATCCATTCCATTCTACTCGGGTTGATTCCATTCCATTCCATTCCATTCCATTCCATTCCATTCCATTCCATTCCATTCCATTCCATTCCATTCGATTCCACTCTATTCCATTCCATTCTTTCCATTCCATTCCAATCCATTCCATTCTACTCGGGTGGATTCCATTCCGTTCCATTCCATTCCATTCCATTCCACTCCATTCCATTCCATTCCATTCCACTCCATTCGATTCCATTCCATTCCATTCCATTCCATTCCATTCCATTCCATTCCATTCCATTCCATTCCATTCCATTCCATTCCGTTCTAGTCGGGTTGATTCCATTCTATTCCATTCCATTCCATTCCATTCCACTCCATTCCATTCCTTTCCATTCCATTCTATTCCATTCCATTCTACTCCATTGAATTTCATTCCATTCCATTCTATTCCATTCCATTCCATTCCTTTCCATTCCATTTAGTTCTACTCGTGTTGATTCCATTCCATTCCATTCCATTCCATTCCATTCCATTCCATTCCATTCCATTCCATTCCATTACTTTCCATTCCATTCCATTCCAATCCATTCCATTCTACTCGGGTTGACTCCATTCCATTCCATTCCATTCCATTCCATTCCATTCCATTATAATCCATTCCATTCCATTCGATTCCATTCGATTCCATTCCATTCCATTCCATTCCATTCCATTCGATTCCACTCTATTCCATTCCATTCTTTCCATTCCATTCCAATCCATTCCATTCTACTCGGGTGGATTCCATTCCGTTCCATTCCATTCCATTCCATTCCATTCCATTCCATTCCATTCCACTCCATTCAATTCCATTCCATTCCATTCCATTCCATTCCATTCCATTCCATTCCATTCCATTCCGTTCTAGTCGGGTTGATTCCATTCTATTCCATTCCATTCCATTCCATTCCACTCCATTCCATTCCTTTCCTTTCCATTCTATTCCATTCCATTCTACTCCATTGAATTCCATTCCATTCCATTCTATTCCATTCCATTCCATTCCTTTCCATTCCATTTAGTTCTACTCGGGTTGATTCCATTCCATTCCATTCCATTCCATTCCATTCCATTCCATTCCATTCCATTACTTTCCATTCCATTCCATTCCAATCCATTCCATTCTACTCCGGTTGACTCCATTCCATTCCATTCCATTCCATTCCATTCCATTCCATTATAATCCATTCCATTCCATTCGATTCCGTTCGATTCCATTCCATTCCATTCCATTCCATTCCATTCAATTCCATTCGATTCCATTCGATTCCATTCCATTCCATTCCATTCCAAACCATTCCATTCTACTCGGGTTGATTCCATTCCATTCCATTCCATTCCTTTCCATTCCATTCCATTCCATTCCATTCCATTCCATTCTATTCCTTTCGATTCCATTCCATTCCATTAAATTCCATTCCATTCCATTCCATTCCATTCCATTCCATTCCATTCCATTCCATTCCATTCCGTTCTACTCGGGTTGATTCCACTCCATTCCATTCCATTCCACTCCATTCCATACCATTCCATTCGATTCCATTCCATTCCATTCCATTCCATTCCATTCCATTCCATTCCATTCCATTCCATTCCGTTCTAGTCGGGTTGATTCCATTCTATTCCATTCCATTCCATTCCATTCGATTCCATTCCATTCCATTCCATTCTATTCCATTCCATTCTACTCCATTGAATTCCATTCCATTCCATTCCATTCCTTTCCATTCCATCCCTTTCCATTCCATTTAGTTCTACTCGGGGTGATTCCATTCCATTCCATTCCATTCCATTCCATTCCATTCCATTCAATTCCATTCCATTCCGTTACTTTCCATTCCATTCCATTCCAATCCATTCCATTCTACTCGGGTTGACTCCATTCCATTCCATTCCTTTCCATTCCATTATATTCCATTCTATTCCATTCGATTCCGTTCGATTCCATTCCATTCCATTCCATTCCATTCCATTGCATTCCATTCCATTCCATTCCATTCCATTCCGTTCTACTCGGGTTGATTCCATTCCATTCCTTTCCATTCCATTCCATTCCATTCCATTCCATTCCATTCCATTCCATTCCATTCCATTCCCTTCCATTCCATTCCATTCCAATCCATTCCATTCTACTCGGGTTGATTCCATTCCATTCCATTGCATTCGACTCCACTCGATTCCATTCGATTCCATTCCATTCCATTCCGTTCCATTCCATTCCATTCCATTCCATTCTATTCCATTGAATTCCATTCCATTCCATTCCATTCCATTCCATTCCATTCCATTCCATTCCATTCCATTCCATTCCATTCCATTCCATTCCATTCCGTTCTACTCGGGTTGATTCCATTCCATTCCATTCCTTTCCATTCCATTCCATTCCATTCCATTCCATTCCAATCTATTCCATTCTATTCAATTCGATTCCATTCGATTCCATTCAATTCCATTCAATTCCATTCCATTCCATTCCAATCCATTCCATTCTACTCGGGTTGATTCCATTCCATTCCATTCCATTCCATTCCATTCCATTCCATTCCATTCCATTCCATTCCATTCGATTCCATTCGATTCCATTCCATTCCATTCCATTCCATTCCATTCCATTCCATTCCATTCCAATCTATTCCATTCGATTCCATTCCATTCCATTCCATTCCATTCCATTCCATTCCATTCCAATCCATTCCATTCTACTCGTGTTGATTCCCTTCCATTCCATTCCACTCCATTCCATTCCATTCCATTCCATTCCATTCCATTCCATTCCATTCCATTCCATTCCGTTCTACTCGGGTTGATTCCATTCTATTCCATTACATTCCATTCGATTCCATTCGATTCCATTCGATTTCTTTCCATTCCATTCCATTCCATTCCATTCCATTCCATTCTATTCCATTCCATTCCATTCCATTCCATTCCATTCCATTCCATTCCAATCCATTCCCTTCCGTTCTATTCGGGTTGATTCCATTCCATTCCATTCCATTCCATTCCATTCCATTCCATTGCATTCCATTCGATTCCATTCGATTCCATTCCATTCCATTCCATTCCATTCCATTCCATTCTATTCCATTCCATTCCATTCTGTTCCATTCTATTCCATTCCATTCCATTCCGTTCCACTCGGGTTGATTCCATTCTATTCCATTCCATTCCATTCGATTCCATTCGATATCATTCGATTCAATTCCATTCCATTCCATTCCTTTCCATTCCATTCTATTCCATTCCATTCCATTCCATTCCATTCCATTCTATTCCATTCCATTCCATTCCGTTCTACTCGGGTTGATTCCATTCCATTCCATTTCATTCCATTCCATTCCATTCCATTCCATTCCATTCCATTCGATTCCATTCCATTCCATTCCATTCCAATCCATTCCATTCTACTCGGGTTGATTCCATTCCATTCCATTCCATTCCATTCCATTCCATTCCATTCCATTCGATTCCACTCGATTCCATTCCATTCCATTCCATTCCATTCCAATCCATTCCATTCTACTCGGGTGGATTCCATTCCATTCCATTCTTTTCCATTCCATTCCATTCCATTCCATTACATTACATTCCATTCGGTTCCATTCCATTCCATTCCATTCCATTCCATTCCATTCCATTCCATTCCGTTCTAATCGGGTTGATTCCATTCTATTCCATTCCATTCAATTCCATTCCATTCAATTCCATTCCATTCCATTCCATTCCATTCCATTCTATTCCATTCCATTCTACTCCATTGAATTCCATTCCATTCCATTCTATTCCATTCCATTCCATTCCTTTCCATTCCATTTAGTTCTACTCGGGTTGATTCCATTCCATTCCATTCCATTCCTTTCCATTCCATTCCAATCCATTCCATTCCATTACTTTCCATTCCATTCTATTCCAATCCATTCCATTCTACTCGGGTTGACTCCATTCCATTCCATTCCATTACATTACATTCCATTATATTCCATTCCATTCCATTCGATTCCGTTCGATTCCATTCCATTCCATTCCATTCCATTCCATTCCATTCGATTCCATTCCATTGCATTCGATTCCATTCCATTCCATTCCATTCCATTCCATTCCATTCCATTCCAATCCATTCCATTCTACTCGGGTTGATTCCATTCCATTCCATTCCATTCCATTCCATTCCATTCCATTCCATTCCTTTCAATTCCATTCCTTTCCATTCCATTCCATTCCATTCCATTCCATTCCATTCCATTCCGTTCTACTCGGGTTGATTCCACTCCATTCCATTCCATTCCATTCCATTCCATTCCATTCCATTCCATTCCATTCCATTCCATACCATTCCATTCCATTCCATTCCATTCCATTCCATTCCATTCCATTCCATTCGATTCCATTCCATTCCATTCCATTCCAAACCATTCCATTCTACTCGGGTTCATCATTCCATTCCATTCCATTCCATTCCATTCCACTCGGGTGCATTCCATTCCATTCCATTCCATTCCATTCCATTCCATTCCATTCCGTTCTGCTCAGGTTGATTTCCATTCCATTCCATTCCATTCCATTCCATTCCATTCCATTCCATTCCATTCCATTCCATTCCATTCCATTCCGTTCTACTCGGCTTGAATCCATTGAGTTCCGTTCCGTTCCGTTCCGTCCCGACACGTCCCGTCCCGTCCCGTCCCGTCCCGTCCCGTCCCGTGCCGTTTTACTCGGGTTGATTCCTTTCCATTCCGTTCCGCTCGTTTCCGTTACGTTCCATTCCGTTCCACGCGGGTTGGTTCAATTCCATTCTATTCTATTCTATTCCTTTCCCTTCCATTCCATTCCATTCCATTCCGTTCTACTCGGGTTGATTCCATTCCATTCCATTCCATTCCATTCCATTCCATTCCATTGCGTTCCATTCGATTCGATTCCATTCCATTCCTTTCCATTCCATTCCAATCCATTCCATTCTACTTGGGTTGATTCCATTCCATTCCATTCCATTCCATTCGATTCCATTCAATTCCATTCCATTCCATTCCATTCCATTCCATTCCATTCCATTCCACTCGATTCCATTCCATTCCATTCCATTCCATTCCAATCCATTCCATTCTACTCGGGTGGATTCCATTCCATTCCATTCCTTTCCATTCCATTCCATTCCATTCCATTACATTCCATTCGGTTCCATTCCATTCCATTCCATTCCATTCCATTCCATTCCATTCCATTCCATTCCATTCCATTCCATTCCGTTCTAATCGGGTTGATTCCATTCTATTCCATTCCATTCCATTCCATTCCATTCAGTTCCATTCCATTCCATTCCATTCCATTCCATTCTATTCCATTCCATTCTACTCCATTGAATTCCATTCCATTCCATTCTATTCCATTCCATTCCATTCCGTTCCATTCCATTTAGTTCTACTCGGGTTGATTCCATTCCATTCCATTCCATTCCTTTCAATTCCATTCCAATCCATTCCATTCCATTACTTTCCATTCCATTCCATTCCAATCCATTCCATTCTACTCGGGTTGACTCCATTCCATTCCATTCCATTACATTACATTACATTATGTTCCATTCCATTCCATTCGATTCCGTTCGATTCCACTCCATTCCATTCCATTCCATTCCATTCCATTCCATTCCATTCCATTCGATTCCATTCCATTCCATTCGATTCCATTCCATTCCATTCCATTCCATTCCATTCCATTCCATTCCAATCCATTCCATTCTACTCGGGTTGATTCAATTCCATTCCATTCCATTCCATTCCATTCCATTCCATTCCATTCCATTCCATTCCTTTCGATTCCATTCCATTCCATTCCATTCCATTCCATTCCATTCCATTCTGTTCTACTCGGGTTGATTCCACTCCATTCCATTCCATTCTATTCCATTCCATTCCATTCGATTCCATTCCATTCCATTTCATTTTATTCCATTCCATTCCATTCCATTCTATTCCATTGAATTCCATTCCATTCTATTCCATTCCATTCCATTCAGTTTCATTCCATTCCATTCCATTCCATTCCATTCCATTCCATTCCATTCGATTCCATTCCATTCCATTCCATTCCATTCCATTCCATTCCATTCCATTCCATTCCATTCCGTTCTACTCGGGTTAATTCCATTCTATTCCATTCCATTCCATTCCATTCCATTCCATTAAATTCCATTCCATTCCATTCCCTTCCATTCCATTCTATTCCATTGAATTCCATTCCATTCCATTCCATTCCATTCCATTGAATTCCATTCCATTCCGTTCTACTCTGATTGACTCCATTCCATTCCATTCCATTCCATTCCATTCCATTCCATTCCATTCCATTCCATTCCATTCCATTCCATTTCATTCCATTCCATTCCATTCCAATACATTCCATTCTACTCTGGTTGATTCCATTCCATTCCATTCCATTCCATTCCATTCCATTCCATTCCATTCGTCTCCATTCGATTCCATTCGATTCCATTCCATTCTATTCCATTGAATTCCATTCCATTCCATTCCATTCCATTCCATTCCATTCCATTCCATTCCATTCCATTCCATTCCATTCCATTCCATTCCATTCCATTCCGTTCTACTCGGGTTGATTCCATTCCATTCCATTCCATTCCATTCCATTCCATTCCACTCCATTCCATTCGATTCCATTCGATTCCATTCCATTCCATTCCATTCCATTCCAATCCATTCCATTCTACTCGGGTTGATGCCATTCCATTCCATTCCATTCCATTCCATTCCATTCCATTCCATTCCATTCCATTGCATTCCATTCGATTCCATTCGATTCCATTCCATTCGATTCCATTCGAGATCATTCGATTCCATTCCATCCCATTCCAATCCATTCCATTCCATTCCGTTCTACTCGGGTTGATTCCATTCCATTCCATTTCATTCCATTCCATTCCATTCCATTCCATTCGATTCCATTCGATTCCATTCCATTCCATTCCATTCCAATCCATTCCATTCTACTCGGGTTGATTCCATTCCATTCCATTCCATTCCATTCCATTCCATTCCATTCCATTCCATTCCATTCCATTCCATTCGATTCCACTCTATTCCATTCCATTCTTTCCATTCCATTCCAATCCATTCCATTCTACTCGGGTGGATTCCATTCCGTTCCATTCCATTCCATTCCATTCCACTCCATTCCATTCCATTCCATTCCACTCCATTCGATTCCATTCCATTCCATTCCATTCCATTCCATTCCATTCCATTCCATTCCATTCCATTCCATTCCATTCCGTTCTAGTCGGGTTGATTCCATTCTATTCCATTCCATTCCATTCCATTCCACTCCATTCCATTCCTTTCCATTCCATTCTATTCCATTCCATTCTACTCCATTGAATTTCATTCCATTCCATTCTATTCCATTCCATTCCATTCCTTTCCATTCCATTTAGTTCTACTCGTGTTGATTCCATTCCATTCCATTCCATTCCATTCCATTCCATTCTATTCCATTCCATTCCATTACTTTCCATTCCATTCCATTCCAATCCATTCCATTCTACTCGGGTTGACTCCATTCCATTCCATTCCATTCCATTCCATTCCATTCCATTATAATCCATTCCATTCCATTCGATTCCATTCGATTCCATTCCATTCCATTCCATTCCATTCCATTCGATTCCACTCTATTCCATTCCATTCTTTCCATTCCATTCCAATCCATTCCATTCTACTCGGGTGGATTCCATTCCGTTCCATTCCATTCCATTCCATTCCATTCCATTCCATTCCATTCCACTCCATTCAATTCCATTCCATTCCATTCCATTCCATTCCATTCCATTCCATTCCATTCCATTCCGTTCTAGTCGGGTTGATTCCATTCTATTCCATTCCATTCCATTCCATTCCACTCCATTCCATTCCTTTCCTTTCCATTCTATTCCATTCCATTCTACTCCATTGAATTCCATTCCATTCCATTCTATTCCATTCCATTCCATTCCTTTCCATTCCATTTAGTTCTACTCGGGTTGATTCCATTCCATTCCATTCCATTCCATTCCATTCCATTCCATTCCATTCCATTACTTTCCATTCCATTCCATTCCATTCCATTCCATTCCATTCGATTCCACTCTATTCCATTCCATTCTTTCCATTCCATTCCAATCCATTCCATTCTACTCGGGTGGATTCCATTCCGTTCCATTCCATTCCATTCCATTCCACTCCATTCCATTCCATTCCATTCCACTCCATTCGATTCCATTCCATTCCATTCCATTCCATTCCATTCCATTCCATTCCATTCCATTCCATTCCATTCCATTCCGTTCTAGTCGGGTTGATTCCATTCTATTCCATTCCATTCCATTCCATTCCACTCCATTCCATTCCTTTCCATTCCATTCTATTCCATTCCATTCTACTCCATTGAATTTCATTCCATTCCATTCTATTCCATTCCATTCCATTCCTTTCCATTCCATTTAGTTCTACTCGTGTTGATTCCATTCCATTCCATTCCATTCCATTCCATTCCATTCCATTCCATTCCATTACTTTCCATTCCATTCCATTCCAATCCATTCCATTCTACTCGGGTTGACTCCATTCCATTCCATTCCATTCCATTCCATTCCATTCCATTATAATCCATTCCATTCCATTCGATTCCATTCGATTCCATTCCATTCCATTCCATTCCATTCCATTCGATTCCACTCTATTCCATTCCATTCTTTCCATTCCATTCCAATCCATTCCATTCTACTCGGGTGGATTCCATTCCGTTCCATTCCATTCCATTCCATTCCATTCCATTCCATTCCATTCCACTCCATTCAATTCCATTCCATTCCATTCCATTCCATTCCATTCCATTCCATTCCATTCCATTCCGTTCTAGTCGGGTTGATTCCATTCTATTCCATTCCATTCCATTCCATTCCACTCCATTCCATTCCTTTCCTTTCCATTCTATTCCATTCCATTCTACTCCATTGAATTCCATTCCATTCCATTCTATTCCATTCCATTCCATTCCTTTCCATTCCATTTAGTTCTACTCGGGTTGATTCCATTCCATTCCATTCCATTCCATTCCATTCCATTCCATTCCATTCCATTACTTTCCATTCCATTCCATTCCAATCCATTCCATTCTACTCGGGTTGACTCCATTCCATTCCATTCCATTCCATTCCATTCCATTCCATTATAATCCATTCCATTCCATTCGATTCCGTTCGATTCCATTCCATTCCATTCCATTCCATTCCATTCAATTCCATTCGATTCCATTCGATTCCATTCCATTCCATTCCATTCCAATCCATTCCATTCTACTCGGGTTGATTCCATTCCATTCCATTCCATTCCTTTCCATTCCATTCCATTCCATTCCATTCCATTCCATTCTATTCCTTTCGATTCCATTCCATTCCATTAAATTCCATTCCATTCCATTCCATTCCATTCCATTCCATTCCATTCCATTCCATTCCATTCCGTTCTACTCGGGTTGATTCCACTCCATTCCATTCCATTCCACTCCATTCCATACCATTCCATTCGATTCCATTCCATTCCATTCCATTCCATTCCATTCCATTCCATTCCATTCCATTCCATTCCGTTCTAGTCGGGTTGATTCCATTCTATTCCATTCCATTCCATTCCATTCGATTCCATTCCATTCCATTCCATTCTATTCCATTCCATTCTACTCCATTGAATTCCATTCCATTCCATTCCATTCCTTTCCATTCCATCCCTTTCCATTCCATTTAGTTCTACTCGGGGTGATTCCATTCCATTCCATTCCATTCCATTCCATTCCATTCCATTCAATTCCATTCCATTCCGTTACTTTCCATTCCATTCCATTCCAATCCATTCCATTCTACTCGGGTTGACTCCATTCCATTCCATTCCTTTCCATTCCATTATATTCCATTCTATTCCATTCGATTCCGTTCGATTCCATTCCATTCCATTCCATTCCATTCCATTGCATTCCATTCCATTCCATTCCATTCCATTCCGTTCTACTCGGGTTGATTCCATTCCATTCCTTTCCATTCCATTCCATTCCATTCCATTCCATTCCATTCCATTCCATTCCATTCCATTCCCTTCCATTCCATTCCATTCCAATCCATTCCATTCTACTCGGGTTGATTCCATTCCATTCCATTGCATTCGACTCCACTCGATTCCATTCGATTCCATTCCATTCCATTCCGTTCCATTCCATTCCATTCCATTCCATTCTATTCCATTGAATTCCATTCCATTCCATTCCATTCCATTCCATTCCATTCCATTCCATTCCATTCCATTCCATTCCATTCCATTCCATTCCATTCCGTTCTACTCGGGTTGATTCCATTCCATTCCATTCCTTTCCATTCCATTCCATTCCATTCCATTCCATTCCAATCTATTCCATTCTATTCAATTCGATTCCATTCGATTCCATTCAATTCCATTCAATTCCATTCCATTCCATTCCAATCCATTCCATTCTACTCGGGTTGATTCCATTCCATTCCATTCCATTCCATTCCATTCCATTCCATTCCATTCCATTCCATTCCATTCGATTCCATTCGATTCCATTCCATTCCATTCCATTCCATTCCATTCCATTCCATTCCAATCTATTCCATTCGATTCCATTCCATTCCATTCCATTCCATTCCATTCCATTCCATTCCAATCCATTCCATTCTACTCGTGTTGATTCCCTTCCATTCCATTCCACTCCATTCCATTCCATTCCATTCCATTCCATTCCATTCCATTCCATTCCATTCCATTCCGTTCTACTCGGGTTGATTCCATTCTATTCCATTACATTCCATTCGATTCCATTCGATTCCATTCGATTTCTTTCCATTCCATTCCATTCCATTCCATTCCATTCCATTCTATTCCATTCCATTCCATTCCATTCCATTCCATTCCATTCCATTCCAATCCATTCCCTTCCGTTCTATTCGGGTTGATTCCATTCCATTCCATTCCATTCCATTCCATTCCATTCCATTGCATTCCATTCGATTCCATTCGATTCCATTCCATTCCATTCCATTCCATTCCATTCCATTCTATTCCATTCCATTCCATTCTGTTCCATTCTATTCCATTCCATTCCATTCCGTTCCACTCGGGTTGATTCCATTCTATTCCATTCCATTCCATTCGATTCCATTCGATATCATTCGATTCAATTCCATTCCATTCCATTCCATTCCATTCCATTCTATTCCATTCCATTCCATTCCATTCCATTCCATTCTATTCCATTCCATTCCATTCCGTTCTACTCGGGTTGATTCCATTCCATTCCATTTCATTCCATTCCATTCCATTCCATTCCATTCCATTCCATTCTACTCCATTGAATTCCATTCCATTCCATTCCATTCGATTCCACTCGATTCCATTCCATTCCATTCCATTCCATTCCAATCCATTCCATTCTACTCGGGTGGATTCCATTCCATTCCATTCTTTTCCATTCCATTCCATTCCATTCCATTACATTACATTCCATTCGGTTCCATTCCATTCCATTCCATTCCATTCCATTCCATTCCATTCCATTCCGTTCTAATCGGGTTGATTCCATTCTATTCCATTCCATTCAATTCCATTCCATTCAATTCCATTCCATTCCATTCCATTCCATTCCATTCTATTCCATTCCATTCTACTCCATTGAATTCCATTCCATTCCATTCTATTCCATTCCATTCCATTCCTTTCCATTCCATTTAGTTCTACTCGGGTTGATTCCATTCCATTCCATTCCATTCCTTTCCATTCCATTCCAATCCATTCCATTCCATTACTTTCCATTCCATTCTATTCCAATCCATTCCATTCTACTCGGGTTGACTCCATTCCATTCCATTCCATTACATTACATTCCATTATATTCCATTCCATTCCATTCGATTCCGTTCGATTCCATTCCATTCCATTCCATTCCATTCCATTCCATTCGATTCCATTCCATTCCATTCGATTCCATTCCATTCCATTCCATTCCATTCCATTCCATTCCATTCCAATCCATTCCATTCTACTCGGGTTGATTCCATTCCATTCCATTCCATTCCATTCCATTCCATTCCATTCCATTCCTTTCGATTCCATTCCTTTCCATTCCATTCCATTCCATTCCATTCCATTCCATTCCATTCCGTTCTACTCGGGTTGATTCCACTCCATTCCATTCCATTCCATTCCATTCCATTCCATTCCATTCCATTCCATTCCATTCCATTCCATACCATTCCATTCCATTCCATTCCATTCCATTCCATTCCATTCCATTCCATTCGATTCCATTCCATTCCATTCCATTCCAAACCATTCCATTCTACTCGGGTTCATCATTCCATTCCATTCCATTCCATTCCATTCCACTCGGGTGCATTCCATTCCATTCCATTCCATTCCATTCCATTCCATTCCATTCCGTTCTGCTCAGGTTGATTTCCATTCCATTCCATTCCATTCCATTCCATTCCATTCCATTCCATTCCATTCCATTCCATTCCATTCCATTCCGTTCTACTCGGCTTGAATCCATTGAGTTCCGTTCCGTTCCGTTCCGTCCCGACACGTCCCGTCCCGTCCCGTCCCGTCCCGTCCCGTCCCGTGCCGTTTTACTCGGGTTGATTCCTTTCCATTCCGTTCCGCTCGTTTCCGTTACGTTCCATTCCGTTCCACGCGGGTTGGTTCAATTCCATTCTATTCTATTCTATTCCTTTCCCTTCCATTCCATTCCATTCCATTCCGTTCTACTCGGGTTGATTCCATTCCATTCCATTCCATTCCATTCCATTCCATTCCATTGCGTTCCATTCGATTCGATTCCATTCCATTCCTTTCCATTCCTTTCCAATCCATTCCATTCTACTTGGGTTGATTCCATTCCATTCCATTCCATTCCATTCGATTCCATTCAATTCCATTCCATTCCATTCCATTCCATTCCATTCCATTCCATTCCACTCGATTCCATTCCATTCCATTCCATTCCATTCCAATCCATTCCATTCTACTCGGGTGGATTCCATTCCATTCCATTCCTTTCCATTCCATTCCATTCCATTCCATTACATTCCATTCGGTTCCATTCCATTCCATTCCATTCCATTCCATTCCATTCCATTCCATTCCATTCCATTCCATTCCATTCCGTTCTAATCGGGTTGATTCCATTCTATTCCATTCCATTCCATTCCATTCCATTCAGTTCCATTCCATTCCATTCCATTCCATTCCATTCTATTCCATTCCATTCTACTCCATTGAATTCCATTCCATTCCATTCTATTCCATTCCATTCCATTCCGTTCCATTCCATTTAGTTCTACTCGGGTTGATTCCATTCCATTCCATTCCATTCCTTTCAATTCCATTCCAATCCATTCCATTCCATTACTTTCCATTCCATTCCATTCCAATCCATTCCATTCTACTCGGGTTGACTCCATTCCATTCCATTCCATTACATTACATTACATTATGTTCCATTCCATTCCATTCGATTCCGTTCGATTCCACTCCATTCCATTCCATTCCATTCCATTCCATTCCATTCCATTCCATTCGATTCCATTCCATTCCATTCGATTCCATTCCATTCCATTCCATTCCATTCCATTCCATTCCATTCCAATCCATTCCATTCTACTCGGGTTGATTCAATTCCATTCCATTCCATTCCATTCCATTCCATTCCATTCCATTCCATTCCATTCCTTTCGATTCCATTCCATTCCATTCCATTCCATTCCATTCCATTCCATTCCATTCCGTTCTACTCGGGTTGATTCCATTCCATTC